>NW_027524983.1:260325-303672 GCF_052094955.1 Ictidomys tridecemlineatus
TAGAAAATCAGTAATTGTATCAATCATTTTTTTTTCAGGAAATGTAATGTTTGGTGAGGTAAATCTTATAATATAAAAGAGGAAAAATACCTAAGTATATATCGTTTGTCAAAATTCCTTGTATCTTATAAAACTTAAAAAAATAAAAGTTTCTACTGAAAAAAATAGATCAATGTATATAAAAGGAGGTGACTTATAATTTTTCTTTTAAGAAATAATCAGAGATGATCTGATATGACATTTCGTATGTATGAAAGCTTCTATTCCAATATTTATGATAGTAAATTGAATGGAAAGATTCTATTTTCAATAAAAAGGGAGATATTAACTTAATTCCATGTTAGGAAATTAAGATTACAAGGCAAACAACTAAATAGAGTACAACAATATTGGGAAATTTTGCTTTGGATATTTTAAAGATAGATAGAGGTAGAATGGGATGAATGCAAACAGAGCTTTTATTTTGTGACCTATTCTATTCTTCTGAATAACTTTCTACATTTTCTTCATTTTTCTACAATAAAAACTTATTACTTGAAATAACAGACACACAAAAAAGAATTCATAACAGTGAAGCACAGGGTTAGGAGGGAGATACTGCAGATTCAATGAGACACAGGGGTTGATAGCTGGTTGTGCATTTTGACCAAGTCTCCATTTATTCTTACAAAAGAGCACACATGCAAAAGTCTGTGAGAAGTTATGCTCTCTCTAAAGTAACTCTTATACATCTCTTTCCAGAGTCCAGGCATCTCTGTATACAATATTATTTGCCATGTTGCTGCAGATTAACAAGCCTGTTTGGGGTGCTCTCAGCCCATTCTCTTCATGTTCTCTCTTTCTCTGTTTTGTAGCTATGATACCATTGGAAATGAGCAATCAATCATTTGTCACTGAATTCATCTTCTTGAGATTTTCCAACCACTCCAACCTACAGGGCTGGTTCTTTCTGCTCTTTCTTGTCATTTACCTGACCACTCTTCTGGGGAACATTCTCATAATAGTGGCCACCAGGGTCAGTCCTTCTCTCCACGCTCCAATGTACTTTTTCCTCAGCAATTTGAGATTCTTCGACGTCTGCTAAACATCCACCACACTCCCAGTACTGCTGGTGAACTTCTTCTGGGAAAAGAAGGCCATTTCTTATGAGGGTTGCCTTTCCCAGATCTTCTTCTTGGTGACAAGTGCTGGCACAGAAGGCTTCTTACTGGCTGTGTGGCTAGTATGACTGCTGTGTGGCCACCTGCCGTCCTCCTCAGTACCCAGTCATCATGAGTGTGAAGGTCTGTGTTGGCCTGGTGACTGGATCCTGGCTGTGTGGCCTGGTGAATTTGGTCACACACACGGTGCTGGCCATCACACTCACTCTGTGTGGGCCCCAGCAGTTCAGCCACTTTCTCTGTGACACCCCATTGCTCCTGAAGCTCTCCTGCTCAAACACCTCTGTCAACGAGTCTGCGCTCCACGTTGTCAGTGCCACCATGGGCCTTAGCCCCTGCCTCTTCACTGCAGGCTCTTATGCACTCATCATGGCGGCCATCCTGGGGATTCCCTCTGCCCAGGGCAGGAGGAAGGCCTTCTCCACCTGTGCGTCCCCCCTCACTGTTGTGGTGGTCTTCTGTGGAACAGTCAACTTCCACTATGACAGGCCCAGAGAAGGCTGGACATGGACACCCTAGTCTCTGTTCTCTTCTGTGTTGTGAGCCGCCTGTGGAGCCCCGTCATGCACAGCCTGAGAAGCAAAGAGGTCCAGAGTTCCCTGAGGAAGCTGGCTGGAGGGTGTGCATCCCTTTGCATGAACAAAGTCTAGACCAATCTTTAAACTGGAGTATACATTCATCTGAAAAGAGATGCCTCCCAGCGACTTGTAGGCACCTGGTTAGAGAGTCTGTTTCTGGAGCTTTAACTCCAACTCCCGCTTTTAAAATCTCTGAGACTCCTTTCTCTCCTCTCTTGTCACAAACACCCTTTTGTCACTTTCAGGTTCAAGTGTGTCGGACACTTTGTGTGGGTGTTCAGCACCATCTCTGTCCTTCTGTGTTCTTTCCACACCAAAGGGACAGAAAGTACGAGAACCTCGTTTCCCACACTCCCCCGAAGGCAGGCCTCCATTTTAAGAGGTTCTGTCAAGATCTCCAAACACTAGGCAGAGAGGAAGAAAGGAAAGGAAGAAAGCGGGTTCTTTTGGATCCTATAGCAGCAGCAGCAAACCAGCCCTGTAGAGGCAGGAACTAATCTCCTTGGTGCCAGGAGCTGTGTGTGCAGGCTCCTAGACAGCTGTTCCTGAATGTGGGTCACAGTAGCGTGGAATGAGCATCTCTTTCTAGGGAAGCTAGGGTCACCTGCCCTATTTTCCTTTTTTCTTCCATATCTCCCAATAATTTTTTAATTTTTTCTGTGTCAACTTCCTCTACCCTAAGACATCAAGAGTCGTTCTTCATCTCTACCTTACCACGGTGGCACTGACAACAATAGTGGTTTACATCAGAGATGGTTCTAGATAACAGATCTGAGGAGGTAGGTTGTCTGAACTGAGGAAATTAAATATGTTGATGATGTCACAACCCATGGGAAAAGAGACTTTATAATTTCTGGTGTGCAATGACCCAACAGAGACTTTAAGTTATCGTGGCCTGAAATCAAATGTCTATGCAAAACTGAGCTTTGGAATAACACCATCGACCTTCAGGGTGGGAATGAACATTACAACATGACTACAGACTGCTGTTACTGACTGGAGTGGGAGACTTACAGAAAGAAAATTATAGGTTCAAGCATTATATTCCTCCTTCAAGTCAGGTTCAGATATGAGAAATATTTTCTCTCTGGAAACTGATAAAGGTTAATATCAGAATAAAACATCCAATTCTCCAAATTGCAGAAGTACAAAGAAAATTATAAATCCACAATTTCTCCAGGTCTCTTTTATGTCAATTAGGACAATAATGGGGGAATGATTGAGACTCTCCTAATTAGAATGGCAAAATACCAGTGGAATTAGACAAATCTCAGAGCCTTGAACCCTGAAATCTTTATTAACCCTCTTTGCCGTCAGAAGCAGGCCCTCCTCCCCCAAGGAGACTAGCTTTCCCTAAATTGAAGACCCTATGGTGACTCTACCTGGGCAGTTGTCTTTTTTTTTTTAAGAGAGAGTGAGAGAGGAGAGGAGAGGAGAGAGAGAGAGAGAAAGAGAGAGAGAGAGAGAGAGAGAGAGAGAGAGAGAGAATTTTTAATATTCATTTTCTAGTTCTCGGCGGACACAACATCTTTGTTGGTATGTGGTGCTGAGGATCGAACCTGCGCCGTACGCGTGCCAGGCAAGCGCACTACTGCTTGAGCCACATCCCGAGCCCAATTGTCTTTAAGATGCTCATCCATCATCCCACATTGTCACCAGACTCTTAATTAGTGTCTGATCCTAGAACGCCTCAGGTAAGAGTATAAAACATAGCCAAGGATAGTATAAGGATCACTCCAAAATAAAAGGTAAATATTTTACTGTATTTTGTTAATAGGAGCCTTAAGAATATATAAGAGAATTTGTTTGAGTCTTCTAGACCAAAGAAGTCAGGACATATTGCTGGATCATCTTGAATGCAGTCACAGGGACGTAATCACCAGAAATGTTAGGGCCAAGATTTTCCTGAGCCACGGGGAGTGGCTATTAGACTCTCTTTTGTTGATGGACTGATATCTGGACTCAGTGTTTGATTAATTTCAATGACCAATATGATCCTGGAATAATGGAGAGGATGGTGATCAGAAATAAATAAGGTGTTGGATGGCGTGTTATGTGACCCCTTCCCTGGCCTCACAGCTGGATCTGGAGGAGGGCCTGGAGCACCAGCCTTCGCCAAGGCCTCGTGGACATGCGATCAGAAGGCAGCACCAGATCCTTGTGAAACCCGCAACCGCTGTCCTTGGCAGACTGGGAAGACATTAACAGATGGCATCATTGAAACGGGCTCCCTGATTTCAGTGAGAATAAGGGGACCCTGAAGTAGAAGTGGCCATGTGTTGGAGCAGTGATCAGAACATTCGAATCTGTAGAGATTTTTGACAGTGGTAAATGATCATGGTATTAATAGATGGGAAAAAATGGGCACCCTCGTAGAATAGTGCCTGTCCCATGTAATGTGAAACTCTTCTTTTCACACTTCATTGGTGCATTGTAGTGTCCATAATGGTGGGATATGCTGACACATATTTGAACATGCACACAAAATAACCGTGAATTTGGCCAATATCATTCCAATATTTCCCTTTTGCTCACCTTCTCCCCTTGTGCCTTGACTCTATTGATCTTTCTTCAACTTTCATGATGAGACTCCCTTCCCAACTTTCCTTCCTTTTCCCCCTGTAGCTTTAACAGAGGAGAAATATATGGCCCTTAACTTTCTGAGTTGCTTATTTCCCTTAATGTTCTGAAGATCCATCCATCTTCCAGCATGACATAATTTCGTTTTCTTTATGGCTGAATAAAATTCCAGTGTGGATATACCAGATGTTCTTTATCCATTCGTTCACTGATGTCACCTCGGCTGGTTCATGGGCATGTATGTGTCATTATAGTATGATGACTTCGATCCACTGTGATAAATACTAAGCAGAGGTAGAGCTGGGTTGCAGGGTGGTCCATGGCTACTCCTGAGGAGCCTCCATCCCGATTTCCATGGTGGTTGTGCTGATTTACATGCCCACCAACAGGGTGAGAGTGCTCCTTTCTCTCCAATTCTCTCCTTGTCACACTCATTTCTGTTTGTATTCTTGGTGGTTGCCTTTGTCACTGAAGTGAGATGAAATCTCAGGGAAGTCTTGACTTGCAAGTATTTTCATATATTTGTTGGCCACTCACATATTTTATTCTAAGACGTGTCTGTTTAGTTCATTTAGTTTCCCATTTGGTAATTGGGTTATTTGATAATTGGGTTATTTAATAATTGTGGGTTTGATGTTAAGTTTATTGAGTTCTTTATTAATATTCTGAATATTCATCCTCTTTTAGAAGAGCCCATCATAAAGTTTTTCTCCCTTTCTGTAGGTTCACTCTTCATATTCTAATTGTCTCCTTTGCTGTGCATAACCTTCTTAATTTGATGCCATCCTATTAGCTAACTTTTGGTGTTATCTCCTGAGCTTTGGCATCCTATTGAGAAAGTCATTGCCTCTGCCTGTAGGTTGGAGTATTGACTTTGTTTTTTCCTAGAAACTGTATAATTTCTGGTCTAGTTCCTGGGTCTTTAATGCATTTTGAATTGATTTTTTGCATGGTGAGCAATAGTTCAGGTCTCATTCTTTTGCATTTGGACAGGGGTGTAGAAGGACTCTTTCAGAGAGTAGATTTTAAAGACTGGGGTGCAGAAGAACTGTTGCAGAGACCAGAAGTTTGAGACTGAGGTGCAGAAGGACTGTTACAGAAAGCAGATTGTGGAGACTGGGGTGCACAAAGATCATTGCAGAGAGCAAAGTTTTCAGACTGAGGTGCAGAAGGACTGTTGCAGAGAGCAGATGTTCGAGACTGGGGTCAAGAAAGACTTTTGCTGATCACAGAGGTTGGAGACTGGGGTTTAGAAAGAGAGTTGAAGAGAGAAGAGGTTTGAGACTGGGGTGCAGAATGCCTGTTACAGAGAGCAGAGGTTGGAGACTGGGGTGCAGAAGGCCTGTTACAGAGAGAAGAGGTTGGAGACTGTTGTCCAGAAGGACTGTTACAGAGAGCATAGTTTGGAGACTTTGTTGCAGAAAGATCTTACAGAGAGCAGAGGTAGGAGACTGAGGTTCAGAAGGACTGTTACAGAGAGCAGAGGAAGGAGACTGGGGTGCAGGGCAGTCATTTCAGAGAACAAAGAATTCAGACTTAGGTGCAGAAGGACTGTTGCAGAAAGCCGATTTTGGAGACTGGGGTGCAGAATGACTGTTGCAGAGAGCAGAGGTTGAAGACTGGGGTGAAGAAAGATCGTTGCAGAGAGCAGAGGTTGGAGACTGGTGTGCAGAAGGACTGTTATGGAGAGCAGAGTTTGGAGACTTGGTTGCAGAAGGATCTTACAGAAAGCAGAGTTTGGATACTGATGTGCAGAAGGACTGTTACAGAGAGTAGAGATTGGAAATTGGAGAGCAGTAGGACTGTTTCAAAGAACAGAGTTTGGAGACTGGGTTGCAGCAGGACCGTTCAAGAAATCAGAGTTTTGAGAAGGAATGTTACAGAGAGCAGAGTTTGGATACTGGGGTGCAAAAGGACCTTACAGAGAACAGAGTTTGGAGACTGGGGTGTAGAAGGAGTGTTAAGGAGAGAAGATGTTGAAGACTGGGGTGCAGAAGGATCATTGCTGAGAGCAGATGTTGGAAACTGGGGTGCAGAAGGACGGTTGCAAATATCAGAGGTTGGAGACTGAGGTGCAGAAAAACTGTTACAGATAGCAGAGGTTGGAGAGTGAGCTGTAGAAGTATCGTTAAAGAGAGCAGAAGTTGGAGACTGAGTTGCAGAAGAATCGTTACATAGAGTAGAGGTAGAGACTAGGCTGAAGAAGGATCCTTACAGAGAGCAGATGTGGGAGACTTGGGTGCAGAAGGACTGTTACAGACAGAACATGTTGGATACTAGGGTGCAGAAAGAATGTTGCAGAAAGCTGGGTTTGGAGACTGAGATGCAGAAGGACTGTTACACAGAGAAGAAGTTGGAGACTAGGTGAAGAATTATGATACAGAAAGCTGAGGTGGGAGCCTCGGGTGCAGAAGGACCGTTACAGAGAGCAGAGGTTGGAGACTGGTGTGCAGAATTACTGTTTCAGAGAGCAGAGTTTGGAGACTGGGGTGCAAAGGCCTGCTACATTGAGCAGAGGTTGGAGACTGGGTCGCAGAAGGACTGTTATAGAGAGCAGAGTTTTGAAGCTGGGTTGCAGAAGGACTGTTACAGAGAGCAGAGTTTTGAGGCTGGGTTGCAGAAGGATCTTACAGAGAGCATAGGTTGGTGAATGAGGTGGAGGACGACAGTTACAGAGAGCAGTGGTTGGAGACTGGGGTGCAGAAGGATTGTGCAGAGAGCAGAGGTTTCAGACTGAGGTGCAGAAGTACTGTTACAGAGAGCAGATGTTGGAGACTGAGGTGCAGAAAGATGGTTACAGAGAGCAAATTTTGGTGACTGAGGCACAGAAAAACTATTACAGAAAGCAGAGGTTTAAAACTGGGGTGCAGAGGGACCGTAACAGAGAGCAGAGGTTGGAGACTGTGGTATACAAAGACTGTAACAGAGAGCAGAGGTTGGAGAATATGGTGCAGAAGGATTGCTACAAAGAGCAGAGGTTGGAGACTGAGGTGGAGAAGGACTGTTACACAGAGCAGAGGTTGAAGACAGGGGTGTAGAAGGACTGTTGCAGAGAGCAGAGTTTGGAGACTTGGGTGCAGAAGGACTGTTGCAAAGAGCCGAATTTGGAGACGGAGGTGCAGAAGGACTGTTAAAGTGACCAGAGTTTGGAGACTGGGGTGCAGAAGGACTGTTGCAGGGAGTAGGTGTTAGAGACTTGGGTGCAGAAGGACTTTTGCAGAGAGTAGAATTTAAATGCTGCGGTGCAGAAGGACTGTTGCAGATAGCAGAGTTTGGAGACTGGGGTGCACAAGGACCGATACAGAAATAAGAGGTTGGAAAGTGAGGTGCAGAAGGACCATTACAAAGAGCAGAATTTGGAGACTGCAATACAGCAGGACGTTTACAGAGAGCAGAGGTTGGAGACTGGAGTGAAGAAGAACTGTTTTAGAGTGCAGATGTTGGAGACTGGTGTGCAGAAGAACTGTTGCAAAGAGCAGTGTTAGGAGACTGAGATACAGAAAGAATGTTAAAAAGAGAAGAGTTTGGAGACTGGGGTGAAGAAGGACTGATACAGAGAGCAGAGTTTGGAGACTGGTGTGCAGAAGGCCTGTTAAAGAGAGTAGAGGTTGGAGACTGGGTACAGAAGGGCTGTTACAAAGAGCAGAGTTTGGAGACTGGGTTGCAGAAGAATATTACGTAGAGCAGAGTTTGGAGACTGCGGTGCAGAAGTATTGTTACAGAGAGCAGAGGTTGGCGACTGGGGTGCAGTAGGATTATTGCAGAGAGCAGAGGTTGGAGACTGTTGTGCAGAAGGATCATTGCAGAGAGCAGAGGTTAGAGACTTGGGTGCAGAACTACGGTTGCAGAGATCAGATGTTGGAGACTGGGATGCAGAAGGATCATTGCAGAGATCAGAGATTGAAAACTGGGTTGCAGAAGGACTGTTACACAAAGCAGAGGTTTAAGACTGGAGTGTAGATAGACTGTTGCAGAGTGCAGAGTTTGGAGACTGGGGTGCAGAAGGACTGTTATAGAGAGCAGATTTTGGAAACTGAGATGCAGAAGGACTGTTACAGAGAGTAGAGGTTGGAGACTGAAATGCAGAAGGACTGATACAGAAAGCAGAGGTTGGAGACTTGGGTCCAGAATGAACCATAAAGACAGCAGAGGTTGGAGACTGCAGTACATAAGGACTGTTACAAAAAGCAGAGGTTGGAGATTAGAATACAGAAGGACTGTTGCAGAGAGAAGAGGTTGGAGAATGGGATGCAGAAGGACTGTTTCAGAGAGTATATGTTAAAGACTGGGGTGCAGAAGAAGTGTTTCAGAGAGCAGAAGTTGAAGACTTGGGTGCAGAAGTATTGTTCCAGAGAGCAGAGGTTGGAGACTTGGGTGAAGAAGAACTGTTACAGAGATCAGAGTGTTGAGATTAAGGTGCAGAAGAATCATAGAGAGAGCAGAGTTTGGAGAGTCGGGTGCAGACGAACTGATGCACAGAGCAGAGGTTGGAGACTGGGGTGCAAAAGGACTGTTACAGAAAGCAGAGTTTGGAGACTGGGTGGCAGCAGGATCTTACATAGAGCAGAGGTTTGAGACTGAGGTGCAGAAGAAATGTTACTAAGAGCAATGGTTTGAGACTGGGGTTCAGAAAGATTTTTGCAGAAAGCAGAGGTTGGAGACTGAGGTGCAGAAAGATTATTACAGTGAGCTGAGGTTGGAGATTGGGGTGAAGAAGAACTGTTACGGAGATCAGAGTTTGGAGACTTGGGTGCAGAAGGATTTTTCAGAGAGCAGAGGATGGAGACTGAAGTGCAGACGAACTGTTGCACATAGCAGAGGTTTGAGACTGGGGTGCAGAAGGACTGTTATAGAGAGCAGAGTTTGAAGACTGGGTGGCAGAAAGATCTTATATAAAGCAGAGTTTGGAGACTGAGGTGCAGAAGAAGTGGTACTCAGAGCAGAGTTTGTAGAATGGGGTGCAGAAGGACTCTTGCTGAGAACAGAGGTTGGAGACTGTCCCGCAGAAGGACCATTGCAGAGAGCAGAGGTTGGAGACGGGGTAGAGAAGGAATGTTACAGAGAGCAGAGTTTGGAGACTGAGTTGCAGAAAGACTGTTACAGAGAGCAGAGGTTGGAGACTGGGGTGCAGAAGGTCTGTTACAGAGAGCAGAGTTTGGAGACAGGGTTGCAGCAGGATCTTACAGAGAGCAGATGTTGGAGACTGAGGTGGTACAGGACTGTTACAGAGAGCAGAGTTTAGAGACTATGGTGCAGAAGGATCGTTGCAGAGAACCGAGTTTTTAGACTGAGGTGCAGAAGGACTGTTGGAGATTACAGAGGTTGAAGACTGGGGTGCAGAAGCATCTTTGTAGAGAGCAGAGGTTTGAGACTAGGTTGCAGAAGGATGATACAGAAAACAGAGTTTGGAGAATGAGGTGCAGAAGGACTGTTACATAGAGTAGAGGTTGGAGACTGAGGTGCAGAAGGAACACTGCAGAGAGCAGAAGTGAAGACAGAGGTACAGAAGGATTGATACAAAGAGCAGAGTTTGGAGACTGGGGTGTAGAAGGACTGTTGCAGATAGCAGAGGTTGGAGAATGCGGTGAAGAAGGACTGTTACAGGGAGCAGGTGTTGGAGACTTGGGTGCAGAAGAACTGTTGCAGAGAGCAGAATTTGGAGACTGAGGTGCATAAGGACTGTAACAGAGAGCAGAGGTTGGAGACTGGGGTACACAAGGAATGATACAGAAAGCAGAGGTTGGAGACTGGGGTGCAGAAAGACCATTGCAGAGAGCAGAGTTCAGAGACTGCAATATAAGAGGACTGTTACAAAGAGCAGAGATTGGAGAATGGTTTATAGAAGAACTTTTTCAGCGTGCAGATGTTGGAGACTGGGGTTCAGAAGAGCTGTTGCAGGGAGCCGAGTTTGGAGACTGGTGTTCAGAAGAACTGTCGCAGAGAGAAGAGGTTGGAGACTGAGGTGCAGAAAGAATATTACAGAGAGAAAAGGTTTGAGACTAGGGTGCAGAATTACTGATACATAACGCAGAGGTTGAGACTGGGGTGGAGAAGGACCGGTACAGAGAGCAGAGGTTGGAGACTGTGGTACAGAAGGACTGTTGCATAGAGCAGAGGTTAGAGAATTGGGTGCAGAAGGACTTTTACAGAGAGCAGAGGTTAGAGAAAGGGGTGCAGAAGTAAGGTTGCAGAGTTCAGAGGTTTGAGACAGAGGTGCAAAAGTACTGTTACAGAGAGCAGAGGTTGGAAACAATGGTTCAGAAAAACTTATACAGAAAGTAGAGGTTTGAGACTGGAATGCAGAAGGACCATTGCAGAGAGCAGAGGTTGGAGACTGCGGTACAGAAAGACTGTTACAGAGAGCAGAGGTTTGAGACTGGGGAATAGAAAGACTGTTGCAGACAACAGATGTTGGAGACTGGTTTGCAGCAGGACCGTTAAAGAAAGCAGAGGTTTTAGACTGAGTTGTAGAAGGAATGTTACAGAGAGCACAGTTTGGAAACTGGGGTGCAGAACGACCTTACAGAAATCATAGGTTGGAGACTGCAGTGCAGAAGGAGTGTTAAGGAGAGGAGACTTTGGAGACTGGGGTGCAGAAAGACTGTTGCAGAGAGCAGATGTTGGAGACTGTGGTGCATAAGGAACATTGCAGAGAGCAGAGGTTGGAGACATGGGTGCAGAAGGACGTTTGCAGGGAGCAGAGGTTGGAGTCTTAGTTGCAGAAAAACAGTTACAGAGAGCAGATGCTTGAGACTCCGGTGCATAAGGATCATTGAAGAGAGCAGAAGTTAAAGACTGAGTTGCAGAAGAATCCTTCAAGAGAGCAGAGGTGGAGACTGGGCTTCAAAAGGTTCGTTACAGAGAGAAAAGATGGGAGACTGTGGTGCAGAAGGACTGTTACAGAGAGCACAGGTTGGAGACTGGGGTGCAGAAGGAATGTTGCAGAAAGCAGAGGTTGGAGACTGGGGTGCAGAAGGACTGTTGCAGAGAGCAGAGGTTTGAGACTGAGATGCAGAAAGACTGTTACACAGAGCAGACGTTTGAGACTGGGGTGAAGAATTATGATAGAGAAAACAGAGGTGTGAGACTGGGGTGCAGAAGGACCGTTACAAAGAGCAGAGGTTGCAGACTGGCGTGCAGAAGGACTGTTTCAGAGGGCAAAGTTTGGAGACTGGGGTGCATAAGGCCTGCTACAGAGAGCAGAGGTTGGAGACTGGGTTGCAGAAGGACTGTTATAGAGAGCAGACTTTTGAGGCTGGGGTGCAGAACGACTGTTGCAGATAACAGAGGTTGGAGACTTGGGTTCAGGAAGACTCTCTCAGAGAACAGAGGTTGGAGACTGGGGTGCAGAAGGACAGTTGAAAAGAGCAGAGGTGGGAGACTGGGGTGGAGAAGGAATGTTACAGAGAGCAGAGTTCAGAAACTGAGGTGCAGAAGGATCTTACAGAGAGCAGAGTTTGGAGACTGGGATGCAGGAGGACTGTTGAAGAGAGAAGACGTTGGAGACTGGGGTGCAGAAGAATAATTGCAGAGAGAACAGTTTGAAGACTGGGGTGCAGAAGGATGGTTACAAAATGCAGAGTTTGAAGACTGCGGTACAGAAAGACTGTTACAGAGAGCAGAGGATGGAGACTGGGGTGCAGAAGGATCATTGGAGAGGGTAGAGGTTAGTGACTGGGGTGCAGAAGGACTGATCCAGAAATCAGGGTTTGGAGACTTGGGTTCAGATAGACTGTCACAGACAACAGAGTTTGGAGACTTTGATGCAGAAGGACTGTTGCAGAGAGTAGAGTTTGGAGACTAGGGTGCGGAAGTATCGTTGTAGAGAGCAGAGTTTGGAGACTGGGGTGAAGAAGGACTGTTGCAGAGATCAGAGGTTGGAGACTGGGTGCAGAAGGACTGTTGCAGAGAGAAGATGATGGAGACTGGAGTGCCTAAGGACTGTTGAAGAGAGTCGAGGTTGGAGACTGGGATGCAGAAGGACTGTTATAGGAAGCAGAGTTTGGAAATTGGGATGCAGAAGGACTGTTACAGAGAGCAGTGTTTGGAGACTGGGGTGCAGAGGACTGTTACAAAGAGCAGAGTTTGGAGCCTGGGGTTCAGATGGATCTTTCAGAGAGCAGAGTTTTGAGATTGGGGTACAAAAGGACTCTTGCAGAGAGCAGATTCTGGAGACTAGGGTGGAGAAAAATAGTGGCACAGAGAAGAGTTTGAAGACTGGGGTTCAGAAGGCCTGTTACAGAGAGCAGAGATTGGAGACTGTTGTGCAGAAGGACTGGTACAGAGTGCAGAGTTTAAAGACTGGGTTGTAGAAGGATCTTACTAAGAGCAGAGTTGGGAAAATGAGGTTCAAATGAACGGTTACAGAGAGCAGAAGTAGGAGAGTGTGGTGCAGAAGGGTCCTTGCAGTGAGCAGACTTTTCAGAGTGAGGTGCAAAAGGACTATTGCAGAGAGCAGATATTGGAGACTGGGGTGTAGAAGGACTGTTGCAGAGAGCAGAGGTTGGAGACTTTGGTGAAGAAAGATCCTTGCAGAGAGCAGAGGTTGGAGACCGGTTGGCAGAAGAACTGTTACCGAGAGCAGAGTTTGAAACTGGGTTGCAGAAGGATCTTATAGAGAGCAGAGGATGCAGACAGTGATGCAGAAGGATTGTTACAGAGAGCAGAGCTTGGAGACTGTGGTCCAGAAGGACTCTTGCAGAGAGCAGACGTTGGACACTGGGGTTCAGAAAGATCGTTGCAGAAAGCAGAGTTGGAGACTTGGGTGTAGAAGGACTGTTGCAGAGAGCAGATGTTGGAGAGTGCGGTTCAGAATGACTGTTGCAGAGAACAGAGGTTGGAGAGTGCGGTTCAGAATGACTGTTGCAGAGAACAGAGGTTTGAGAATGAGGTGCAGAAAAACTGTTACAGAGAGCAAAGGTTGGAGACTGGGGTGCAGAAGGACTGTTACAGAGAGCAGAGGTTGGAGACTGGGGTTCAGATGGATCTTACAGAGAGCAGATTTTGGAGACTGTGGTGCAAGAGGACTGTTGCAGAGAGCAGAGGTTGGAGACTGGTGTGAAGAAGAATCCTTGCAGAGAGAAGTGTTTGGAGACTAGGGTGCAGAAGGCCTGTTACAGAGAACAGCGGTTGGAGACTGGGTTGCAGAAGTCCTGTTGCAGAGAGCAGAGGTTGGAGACTGTTGTGCAGAAGGATGATTACCGAGTGCAGAGTTTAAAGACTTGGTTGCAGAAGGATCTTACAAAGAGCAAAGTTGGGAGACTGAGGTGCATAAGGTTCGTTGCATAGAGCAGAGTTTTCCCACTGAAGTTCAGAATGACTGTTGCAGAGAGCAGATATTGGAGACTGGGGTGCAAAATGACTGTTGCAGAGAGCAGACATTGGAGACTGGAGTTAAGAAGGATCGTTTCAGACAGCAGAGGTTGGAGACTGGTGTGCACAAGGATTGTTATAGAGAGTAGAGTTTGGAGACTGGGTTTTAGAAGGATGCTACAGAGAGAAGAGTTTGGAGACTGTAGTGCAGAAGGACTCTTACAGAGAGTAGAGGTCGGAGACTGAGGTGCAGAAGGATAGATACAGAGAACAGCGGTTGGAGACTGCGGTTCAGACAGACTGATACAGAAAGCAGAGGTTGGAGATTGTGGTGCAGAAGGACCGTTACAAAGAGCACAGGTTGGAGACTGCGGTACAGAAGGACCAGATGTCGGAGACTGCGGAGCAGAAGGACTGTTGCAGAGGACAGAGTTTGGAGACTGGGGTGGAGAAGGAATGTTACAGAGTGCAGAATATGGAATCTGGAATGCATAAGAATCTTACAAAAAGAAGAGGTTGGAGACTGTGGTGCAGAAGGACTGTTGAAGAGAGCAGACGTTGGAGACTTGGGTAAAGAAGGAGCGTTGCAGATAGCAGAGTTTGGAGAATGCAGTGCAAAAGAATTTTTACAGAGAGCAGAGGTTGGAGACTGGGGTGCAGAAGGACTGTTGCAGAGAGCAGAGTTTTGAGACTGGTGTGGAGAGAATCGTTGCAGAGAGAAGAATTTGGAGACTTGGGTGCAGAAGGTCTGTTACTGAGATCAGTGGTTGGAGACTGGGGTGCAGAAGGATAGTGCAGAGAGCCGAATTTTCAGACTGAGGTGCAAAAGGACTGTCACAGAGAGCATAGGTTGGAGACTGAGGTGTAGAAGGACCGTTAAGGAGAGCAGAGTTTGGAGACGTGTATAGGACTGTTACCGAGAGCAGAGGTTGGAGACTGGTGTGCAGAAGGACTCTTACATAGATCACAGGTTGAGACTGACATGCAAAAGGATAGATACAGAGAACAGAGGTTGGAGTCTGGGGTTTAGACAGTTTGATACACAAAGCAGAGTTTGGAGACTGGGGTGTAGAAGGACCGTTACAAAGAGCAGAAGTTGGTGACTCTGGTACAGAAGGACTGTTACAAAAAGCAGATCTCATAGACTGGGGAGCAGAATGACTGTTGCAGAGGACAGAGGTTGGAGACTAGGGTGGATAAGGAATGTTACAGTGAGCAGAGTTTTCAGACTGAGGTGCAGAAGGACTGTTGCAGAGAGCAGATGTTGGAGACTGTGGTGCAGAAAGATCGTTGCAGAGAGAAGAGTTTGGAGACTGGGGTGCAGAAGGACTGTTGCAGAGAGCAAAGTTTGGAGACTGGGGTGCAGAAGGACTGTTGCAGAGAGCAGATGTTTTAGACTGGGGTGCAGAAGGACTGTTACAGAATGCAGAGGTTGGAGACTGAGGTGCACAAGGACTGTTACTGAGAGCAGATTTTGGAGACTGGGTTGCTAAAGGACTGTTACAGAGAGCAGAGGTTGGAGACTGGGGTTCAGATGGATCTTAAAGAGAGCAGAGATTGGAGACTGGGGTGCAAATGGACTGTTGCAGAGAGTAGATGTAGGAGACTTGGGTGGAGAAGAATCATTGCAGAGAGAAGAGGTTGGAGACTGGGGTTCAGAAGGCCTATCACAGAGAACAGAGTTTGGAGACTGGTTTCCAGAAGTCCTGTTACAGAGAGCAGAGGTTGAAGACTGTTGTGCAGAAGGACTTTACAGAGTTCAGAGTTTAAAGACTGGGTTGCAGAAGGATCAAACAGAGAGCACAGTTGGGAGACTGAGGTGCAGAAGAACTGTTACAGAGAGCAGAGGTAGGAGACTTGGGTGCAGAAGGGTCGTTACAGAGAGCAGAGTTTTCAGACTGAGGTGCAGAATGACTGTTGCAGAGAGTAGATGTTGAAGACTGGGGTGCAAAAGGTCTGTTGCAGAGAGCAGATGTTTGTAACTAGGGTGCAGAAAAACTGTTGTAGATAGCAGAGGTTGGAGATTGGGGTGCAGAAGGACTGTTGCAGAGAGCAGAGTTTGGAGAATGAGGTGTGGAAGTCCTGCTACAGAGAGCAGAGGTTAAAGACTCTTGGTGCAGAAGCACTGTTACAGAGAGCAGAGGTTGGATACAAAGGTGCAGATGAATCTTACAGAGAGCAGAAGCTGGAGACTGAGGTGCAGAAGAACTGTTGAAGAGATCAGAGGATGAAGACTGGGATGCAGTAGGATCATTGTAGAGAGCAGAGGATGGAGACTCGGGTGCCGGAGGACCTTCGAAGAAAGCAGAGGTTACAGACTGGGGTGGAGAAAATGTTAGAGACAGCAGATTTTGGACACTGGCGTGAAGAAAGATCTTACAGAGATCAGAGGTTGGAAATTGTGGTGCAGAAGAACACTTGCAGAAAGCACACGTTGGAGCCTGGGTTTCAGAAGGATCATTGCACAGAGCAAAATTTGGAGACTGGCGTTAGAAAGACTGTTGCTGAGAGCAGAATTTAAAGAATGGGGTGCAATGGACTGTTGCAGAGAGCAGAGGTTGGAGAATGGGGTGCAGAAGGACTGTTGCAGAGAGCAGAGTTTGAAGACTGAAGTGTAGAAGGACTGTTACGGAGAGCCGAGTTTGGAGACTGGGGTGCAGAAGGACCATTACAGAGAGCAGTGGTTAGAGACTGGGGTGCAGAAGAAAGGTTACAGAGAGCAGAGATTTGAGACTGGGGTGCAGAAGGACTGCTGCTGAGAGCAGAGGTTGTCGACTGTGGTGCAAAAGGACTGTTGCAGAGAGCAGAGGTTTGAGACTGGTGTGGAGAAGAATCGTTGCAGAGAGAAGAATTCGGAGACTTGGGTGAGATGGTCTGTTACAGAGAGCACTGCTTGGAGACTGGGTTGATGAAGGATCTTACAGAGAGCAGAGTTTGGAGACTGAGGTGCAGGGGACTGATACCGAGAGCAGTGGTTGGAGACTGGGGTGCAGAAGGATCGTGCAGAGAGCAGAATTTTCAGACTGAGGTGCAGAAAAACTGTTGCAGAAATCAGAGGTTGCAGACGGGGGTCCAGTAGGATCATTTCAGAGTGCAGAGGTTGGAGACTGGGGTGCAGAAAAACCGTTACGGAGAGTAGAGATTAAAGACTGCAGTACAGAAGGACTCTTACACAGAGCAGAGTTTGGAGACTGTTGTGCAGAAGAACGGTTACAGAGTACAGAGTTTAAATACTGGGTTGCAGAAGGATCTTACAGAGATCAGAATTGGGAGACTGAGGTGCAGAAGGATGTTACAAACAGCAGAGGTAGGAGACAGAGTGCAGAAGGTTCGTTGCAGACAGCAGAGTTTTTAGACTGAGGTGCAGAAGGACTGTTGCAGAGAGCAGAGGATGGACACTGGTGTGAAGAAAGACTGTTACAGAGAGCAGAGTTAGGAGACTAGGTTTTAGAATGATCTTACAGAGAGCAGAGTTTGGAGACTGAAGTGCAGAAAAACTGTTACAGAGTGTAGCGGCTGGACACTGAGGTGCAGTAGGACCCTTCAGAGAAGAGAGTTTGGAGACTGAGGTTCAGAAGGATTGTTACAGAAAGAAGAGTTTGGAGAATGGGTGCAGAAGGTCTGTTCCATATAGCAGAGGTGGGAGACTGGGGTGCAGAAAGACTGTTGCAGACAGCAGAGGTTAGAGACTGGGGTGCAGAAGGACTGTTGCTAAGAGCAGAGGTTGGAGACAGAGGTGCAGAATGGCTCTTAGAGAGAGCAGATGTTACAGACTGGGGTTCAGAAGAACTGATGCAGAAAGCAGAGATTGGATTCTGGGGTGCAGAAAGACCGTTACAGAGAGCAGAAGTTAAAAATTGCAGTACAGAAGGACTGTTGCAGAGAGCAGAGTTTAGAGACTGGGGTGCAGAAGGACTGTTGCAGAGAGTAGATGTTGGAGACTGCGGTGCAGAAGTCCAGTTACATAGAGCAGAGGTTGGAGACTGGGGTGCAGGAGGTTCGTTGCAAAAAGCAGACCTTTGAGACTGGGGTGCAGAAGGATCTTACAGAGAGAAGAAATTGGAGACTGAGGTGCAGAAGTAGTGTTGCAGAAATCAGAGGTTGGAGACTGGCGTGCAGTAGGATCATTGCAGAGAGCAGAGGTTGGAGTTTTGTGTGCACAAGGATTGTTGCAGAGAGCAGAGGTTGGAGACTCGGGTGCAGAAGGCCTGATACAGAGAGCAGAGTTTGGAGACTGGCGTGCAGAATGCCTGTTACAGAGAGGAGAGCTTGGATACTCGGGTGCAGAAGGACTGTTATAGAGAGCAGAGTTTAGAGACTGGGTTGCTGAAGGATCTTACAGAGGGCAGAGGTTGGAGACTGAGGTGCAGGTGGACTGTTACAGAGAGCAGTGGATGGAGACTGGGGTGCAGAGGATCGTGTAGAGAGCAGAGGATTCAGACTGAGGTTTAGAAGGACGGTTACAGAGAGCAGAGGTTGGAAACTGAGTTGTAGAAGGACTTTTACAGAGAGCAGAGTTTGAAGACTCAGGTGCAGAAGGACTGTTACAGGTAGCAGAGTTTGGAAATTGGGGTGCAGAAGGACCGTTAAAGAGAGCAGAGGTTGGAGACTGTGGTATAGGACTGTTACCGAGAGCAGAGGTTGGAGACTGGGATGCAGAAGGAGACTTAGAGAGAGAAGAAGTTGGAGACTGGGGTGCAGATGGACTGATGCAGAAAGCAGAGATTGGTGTCTGGGGTGCAGAAAGACTGTTACAGAGAGCAGATGTTTGAGACTGCAGTACAGAAGGACTGTTGCAGAGAGCAAAGTTTGGAGACTGGTGTGCAGAAGGACTCTTACATAGAGCACAGGTTGGAGACTGAGGTGCAGCATGATAGATACAAAGAATAGAGTTTGGAGACGGGTTTAAAATTGACTGATACAGAAAAAGAAGGTTTGAGACTGGGGTGTAGAATGACTGTTACAGGGAGCAGTTTTCGGAGACTGTGGTGCAGAAGGACTGTTGCAGAGAACAGACATTGGATACTGGGGTCCAGAAGGATCGTTGCAGAGAGCAGAGTTTGGTGACTAGGGTGCAGAAGGACTGTTGCAGAGAGCAGATGTTGGAGACTGGGCTGGAAAAGGATAGTTGCAGAGAGCAGCGTTTGGAGACTGGGGTGCAGAAGGACTGTAACAGAGAGTAGATGTTGGAGACTGGGGTTCACATGAATCTTACAAAGAGCAGAGTTTGGAGACTGGGGTGCAAAAGGACTGTTGCAGAGAGAAGATGTTGGAAACGTCGGTGGAGTAGCATCGTTGCAGAGAGAAGAGGTTGGAGACTGGGGTGCAGAAGGCTTTTTAGAGAGAGCAGAGGTTGGAGACTGTTGTGCAGAAAGACTGTTGCAGAATGCAGAGTTTGAAGACTGTGTTGCAGAAGGATTATAAAGAGAGCATAGTTGGGAGACTGAGGTGAAGAAGGACTGTTACAGAGAGCAAAAATATAAGACTGGGGTGCAGAAGGGTCATTGCAGAGAGCAGATTTTCAGATTGAGGTGCAGAAGAACTGTTGCAGAGAGCAGATGTTGGAGACTGGGGTACAGAAGGTCTGTTGCAGAGAGCAGATGTTGGTAACTAGGGTGCAGAAGGAATGTTGTATAGAGCAGAGGTTGGAGACTGTTGTGCAGAAGGACTGTTGCAGAGAGCAGAGGTTGGAGACTGAGGTACCAAAGTCCTGTTACCGAAAGCAGAGTTTGGAGACTCGGGTACAGATGGACTTTTAAAGAGAGAAGAATTTGGGTACGGGGGTGTATAAGGATCTTACAGAGAGCAGAATTTGGAGACTGAGGTGCAGAGGACTGTTGCAGAGATCAGAGTTTGGAGACTGGCGTGCAGTAGGATCATTGTAGAGAGCAGAGGTTTGAGATTGGGTTGAAGAATCGTGCAGAGAGCAAGGTGTCAGACTGAGGTGCTGAAGGACTGTTACAGAGAGCAGAGGTTGGAGACTGAGGTGTAGAAAGACTGTTACAGAGAACAGAGTTTGGAGACTGAGGTACAGAAAGACTGTTTCAGAAAGCAGAGGTTGGAAATTGGGGTGCAGGAGGACTGTTATACAGACCAGAGTTTGGAGACTGTGGTATAGAAAAAGTGTTACAGAGAGCAGAGGTTGGAGACTGGGGTGAAGTTTGACTGTTACAGAGAGAAGTTGTTGAAGATTGGGGTCCAGAAGGATCGTGCAGAGAGCAGAGGTGTCAGACTGAGGTTCTGAAGGACTGTTACAAAGAGCAGAGGTTCGAGACTGAGGTGTAGAAAAACTGTTAGAGAGAGCATGGATAGGCAGAACTAACATCATCAAAATGGCGATATTACCCAAAGTTCTCTACAGGTTTAATGCGATGCCAATCAGAATCCCAAAGACATTTCTTGTAGAAATAGATAAAGCAATCATGAAATTCATATGGAAAAACAAAAGACCCAGAATAGCAAAAGCAATTCTAAGCAGGAAGTGTGAATCTGGAGGTATAGCGATACCAGAGCTCAAACTGTACTACAAAGCAATAGTAACAAAAACAGCATGGTACTGGTACCAAAACAGGCAGGTGGACCAATGGTACAGAATAGAGGACACAGAGACTAATCCACAAAGTTACAACTATCTTATATTTGATAAAGGGGCTAAAAACATGCAATGGAGGAAGGATAGCATCTTCAACAAATGGTGCTGGGAAAATTGGAAATCCATATGCAACAAAATGAAATTGAATCCCTTTCTCTCGCCAGCCACAAAAGTTAACTCAAAATGGATCAAGGAGCTAGATATAAAAACAGAGACACTGCGTCTGATAGAAGGAAAAGTTGGCTACGATCTACATATTGTGGGGTCGGGCTCCAAATTCCTTAATAGAACGCCCGTAGCCCAAGAGTTAATGACAAGAATAAATAAATGGGACCTACTTAAACTAAAAAGTTTTTTCTCAGCAAGAGAAACAGTAAAAGAGGTAAATAGAGAGCCTACATCCTGGGAACAAATTTTTACCCCTCACACCTCAGATAGAGCCCTAATATCCAGAATGTACAAAGAACTCAAAAAATTAAACAATAAGATAACAAATAATCCAATCAACAAATGGGCCAAGGACCTGAACAGACACTTCTCAGAGGAGGACATACAATCAATCCACAAGCACATGAGAAAATGCTCACCATCTCTAGCAATCAGAGAAATGCAAATCAAAACCACCCTAAGATACCATTTCACTCCTGTAAGATTGGCAGCCATTATGAAGTCAAACAACAATAAGTGTTGGCGAGGATGTGGGGAAAAGGGCACACTTGTTCACTGCTGGTGGGACTGCAAAATGGTGAGGCCAATCTGGAAAGCAGTATGGAGATTCCTGGGAAAGCTGGGAATGGATCCACCATTTGACCCAGCTATTGCCCTTCTTGGACTATTCCCTGAGGACCTTAAAAGAGCACACTATACGGATACGGCCACATCAATGATTATAGCAGCACAATTCACAATAGCTAGACTGTGGAACCAACCTAGATGCCCTTCAATAGATGAGTGGATAAAAAAATTGTGGCAGCTATACACAATGGAGTATTATGCAGCACTAAGAAACGACAAAATCATAGAATTTGCAGGGAAATGGATGGCATTAGAGCAGATTATGCTAAGTGAAGCTAGCCAAGCCCTAAAAAACAAATGTCAAATGTCTTCTTTGATATAAAGAGAGCCACTAAGAATAGAACAGGAAGGAAGAGCATGAGGAAAAGACTAACAGTAAACTAAGACGAATGGGGGGAGAGAAAGCAAGAGAGAAGGGAAAACATATGGAAATGGTAGGAGACCTTCAGTGATACACAAAATTATAAGAGGTTATGAGGGGCAAGGGGGTGGGGGGAAAAAAAAAGGGGAAAGAATTGAACAACAGCAGAGGAGGTAGAGAGGGAAGATGGGAGGGGAGGGGAGGGGAGGGGGGATAGTAGGGGATAGGAAAGGTAGCAGAATACAACAGTCACTAATAAGCCATTATGTAAAAATGTGAGTATGTAACAGAAGTGAGTCTGTATTATGTATTTGGGGAGTACAAAACCCAATTGAGTCAAATGTATGAAAGATGATATGTCTTGAGCTCTGTAATGTTTTGAACAATCAATAAAAAAAAAATAAAATAAAAAAAAAAAAAAAAAAAAAAAAAAAAAAAAAAGAGAGAGCAGAGTTTGGAGACTGAGGTGCAGCAGGACTGTTACAGAAAGCAGAGATTGGAAATTGGGGTGCAGAAGAACCGTTACAGAGACCAGAGTTTGGAGACTGCGATATCGAAAAACTGTTACAGAGAGTAGAGGTTGGAGACTGTGGTGCACAAGGAATGTTACAGAGAGCACAGTTTGGAGACTGCTGTACAGAAGAACTGTTACAGGAGAAGATGTTGGAGACTGGGGACCAGAAGGACTGTTGAAGAGGACAGAGCTTGGAAACTGCGGTGCCGCAGGACATTTGCAGAAAGCAGAGTTTAAAAACTGGGGTGGAGAAGGAATGTTACAGGGAGCAGAGTTTAGAATTTGGAGTGCAGAAAGATCTTACAGAGAGCAGAGGTTGGAGACTGCGGTGCAGAAGGACTGTTGCAGAGAGCAGAGGTTAAGACTGAGGTGCAGGAGGATTGTTACAGAGAACAGAATTTTAAGACTCGGGTGCAGAAGGACTGTTGCAGAAAGCAGGGGTTGGAGACTGGGGTGCAGAAGCACTGTTTCAGAGAGCAGAGGTTTTAGACTGGGGTGCAGAAGGACTGTTGCCGAGAGTAGAGGTTGGAGACTGAGGTGCAGAAAAACTGATACAGAAAGCAGAGATTAGAGTCTGCGGTGCAGAAAGACCTTTACAGAGAGAAGAAGGTGGACACTGCAGTACAGAAAGACTGTTGCAGAGAGCAGTGTTTGGAGACTGGGGTGCAGAAGGACTGTTGCAGAGAGCAGAGATTAAAGACTGAGGTGCAGAAGTTCTTTTACCTCGAGAAGAGTTTGGAGACTGGGGTGCAGAAGGATCGTTGCAAAGGGCAGAGCTTGGAGACAGGGGTGCAGAAGGATCTTACAGAGAGCAGAAGTTGGAGACTGAGGTGCAGAACAACTGTTGCAGAAATCAGAGGTTGGAGACTGGGGTGCAGTAGGATCATTGCAGAGAGCAGTTGTTTGAGACTGGGGTGCAGAAATATCGTTGCACAGAGCAGAGTTAGGAGACTGGCATTCAGAAGGCCTGTTACAGAGAGGAGAGTTTGGAGACTGGGTGCAGAAGGACTGTTACAAAGAGCAGAGTTTGAAGACTGGGTTGCTATAGGATCTTACAGAGTGCACAGGTTAGAGACTGAGGTGCAGGTGGACTGTTACAGAGAGCAGTGTTTGGATACTGAGGTGCAGAAGGATTGTGCAGAGAGCAGAAGTTTCAGACTGAGGTGCAGAAGGACTGTTACAGAGAGCAGATTTTGGAGACTGAGGTGTAGAAGGACTGTTACAGAGAGCATAGTTTTGAGACTCAGGTCCAGAAGGACTGTTACAGGAAGCAGAGTTTTGAAATTGGGGTGCAGAAGGACCGTTACAGAGAGAAGAGGATGGAGACTGAGGTGCAGAAGGACTCTTACATAGAAAACAGGTTTAAGACTGAGGTGCAGAAGGATAGATACAGAGAACAGAGTTTGGAGACTGGGGTCCATACAGAATGACACAGAAAGCAGAGGTTGGAGACTGGGCTGTAGAAGGACCGTTACAAGAGCAGAGGTTGGAGACTGCGGTACAGAAGGACTGTTACGTAGAGCAGATCTCGGAATCTGGGAAGCAGAAGGACTGTTGCAGAGAGCAGATGTTGGTAACTAGGGTGCAGAAAGACTGTTGTAGAGAGCAGAGTTTGGAGACTGACGTGCAGAACTTTTGTTACAGAGAGCAGAGGTCGGAGACATGGGTGCAAAAAGACTCTTACAGAGAGCTGAGGTTGGATACAGGGCTGCAGAAGCATCTTACAGAGGTTAGAATTTGACGACTGAAGTCCAGAAGGACTGTTGCAGAGTAGAGTTTGGAGATTGAGGTGCAAAAGACCTGATTCAGAGAGCAGAGGTTGGAGACTGGGCTGCAGAAAAACTGTTACAGAGAGCAGAGTTTTTAGACAAGGTTGCACAAGCATCTTACAGAGAGCAGTGTTTGTAGACCAAGGTGAAGCAGGACTTTTACAAAGAGCAGAGGTTGGAGACTGGGGTGAACAAGGATCGTTGCAGAGAAAAGAGTTTTCAGACTGAGGTGCAGAAGGAATTTGCAGAGAGCAAATGTTGGAGACTGGGGTTCAGAAGGACTGTTGCAGAGAGAAGAGGTTTGAGACCCGGGTGCAGAAAGATCGTTGTAGAGAGCAGAGGTTGGAGACTGGGGTGCAGAAGGATAGTTAAAGAGAGGAGACATCGGAGACTAGGGTGCAGAAGGCCTGTTACAGAGAGCAGAGTTTGGAGCAGAGGTGCAGAAGTACTTTTAGAGTGAGTAGAGTTTGGAGAATGAGGTGCAGAAGGACCATTGCAGAGAGCAGAGGTTGAATACTGAGGTGCAGAAAGATTGTTACAGAGAGTGGAGGTTGGAGACTGGGTTGCAGAGGGACTACTGCAGAGAGCAGAGGATGGACATGGGGTATAGAAGGACCGTTACAGAGAGCAGATTTTGGAATCTGCACTACAGGAGGACTGTGACAGACAACATAGTTTGGAGACTAGTGTGGAGATGGACTGTTTCAGAGTGCAGACCTTGGTGACTGGGGTGCAGAAGAACTTTTGCAGAGAGCTGAGGTTGGAGACTGGGGTGCAGAAGCACTGTCACAGAGAGCAGAGTTTGGAGACTGAGGTGCAGAAAGAATGTTGCAGAAAGCAGAAGTTGGAAACTGTGATGCAGAAAGAATGATACAGAAAGGAGAGGTTGGGGACTGTGGTGCAGAAGGACCGTTAAAGAGAGCAGAGGTTGGTGACTGTGGTACAGAAGGACTGTTACAGAGAGCAGAGGTTGCAGACTGGGGAGCAGAAAAACTGTTACAGATAGCAGAGGTTGGAGACTGGGGAGCAGCAGGACTCTTACAGAGAGCAGAGGTTGGAGGCTGCGGTGCAAAAGCACTGTTACAGAGAGCCGATTTTGGAGACTGAGGTGCAGAAGGACTTTTACAGAAAGCAGAGCATGGAGACTGGGGTGCACAAGGATTGTTGCAGAAAGCAGAGTTTTCAGACTAAGGTTCAGAAGAACTGTTGCAGAGCACAGATGTTGGAGACTGGGGTGCCAAAGGACTTTTTCAGAGAACAGAGGTTGGAGAATGGGGTGCAAAAGGATCGTTTCAGAGAGCAGAGGTTTGAGACTAAGGTGCAGAATTATTGTTATAGAGAGAAGAGTTTGGAGACTGGGGTGCACAATGACTGTTACAGATAGCAGAGTTTGGAGACTGGGGTTTAGAAGGACTGTTACAGAAAGCAGAGGTTTGAGACTTGGGTGCAGAAGGAACGTTACAGAGAGCAGATTTTGGAGACTGCACTACAGGAGGACTGTTAAAGAGAGCAGAGGTTAGAGACTGGTATGGGTAAGGACTATTTCAGAGTGCAGACCTTGGGGACTGGGGTGCAGAAGAACTGTTGCAGAGAGCAGAGTTTAAAGACTGGGGTGAAGAAGAACTGTCACAGAGAGCAGAGGTTGGAGACTGAGGTGCAGAAGGAATGTTGAAGAGAGCAGAGGTTGGAAACTGTGGTGCAGAATGAATGATACAAAAATGAGAGATTGGAGACTGTGGTGCAGAAAAAAGTTACAGAGAGCAGAGGTTGTGGACTGTGGTACAGAAGGAATGTTACAGAGAGCAGATTTGGAGACTGGGGAACAGAAGGACTGTTACAGAGAGAGAGGTTGGAGACTGGAAAGCAGAAGGACTGTTAGAGAGCAGAGGTTGGAGACTGGGGAGCAGAAAGAATGTTACAGAGAGCAGATTTGGAAACTGGGGTGCAGAAGGATCTTACAGAGAGCACAGGTTGGAGGCTGGGGTTCAGAAGCACTGTTACAGAGATCCTATTTTGGAGACTGAGGTGCAGAAAGACTATTACAGAAAGCAGATTTTGGAGACTGGGGTGCACAAAGATCATTGCAGAGAGAAGAGTTTTCAGACTGAGCTTCAGAAAGACTGTTGCAGAGAGCAGATGTTAGAGACTGGGGTGCAGAATGACTTTTGCAGAGAGCAGAGTTTGGAGAATGGGGTGCAAAAGAATCGTTGCAGAGAGCAGAGGTTGGAGACTGGGGTGCAGAAGTATAGTTACAGAGAGCAGAGGATGGAGACTGGGATGCCGAAGGATACTTACACAGAGCAGAGTTTGGAGACTGCGGGAAAGAAGGACTGTTACAGAGAGCAGAGGTTGGAGACTGTGGTAAAGAACAAGTGTTACAGAGAGCAGAGGTTGGAGACTACGGAGCAGAAGGACAGTTACAGAGAGAAGAGACTGGAGACAGAGGAGCAGAAGAAATATTACAGAGAGCAGAGTTGTGAAACTGGGGTGCAGAAGGATCTTACAGACAGCAGAGGTTGGAGACTGAGGTGCAGAAAGACTTTTACAGAAAGTAGAGTTTAAAGACTGGGGTTCACAAGGATCACTGCAGAGAGCAGAGTTCTCAGACTGAGATGCAGAAGAACTGTTGTAGGGAGCAGATTTTGGAGACTGGGGTGCAGAACGACTTTTGCAGAGAGAAGAGTTTGGAGACTGGGGTGCAGAAAGATTGTTACAAGGAACAGAGTTTGGAGACTGTGGTGAAGAAGGACTATTGCAGAGATCAGAGTTTGGTTACTGAGGTGAAGAATGATTGTTACAGGAAACAGAAGTTTGACCCTGGGCTGCAGTAGGACTGTTGCAGAGAGCATAGGTTGGAGACTGGGGTGCAGAAGGACTGTTGCAGAGAGCAGAAGTTGGAGACTGGTGTGCAGAAGGATCGTTGCAGATAGCAGAAGTTTGAGACTGGGGTGCAGAAGCACTCTTACAGCGAGTAGACTTTCGAAACTGAGGTGCAGATGGATCGTTGCAGAGAGCTGAGTTTGGAGACTGAGGTGCAAAAAAAACTGTTACAGAGAGCAGAGATTGGAGACTGGGGTGCAGAAGGATCCTTGTAGAGAACAGAGTTTTCAGAGTGACTTGCAGAAGAACTCCTAAAGAGAGCAGAGTTTATAGACAAAGTTTCACAAGGATCATACTGAGAGCAGAGGTTGTAGAGCGAGGTGCAGCAGAACTGTTACAGAGAGCAGAGGTTGGAGACTGGGGTACAGAAGGATCCTTGTAGAGAACAGAGTTTTCAGACTGAGGTGCAGAAGGACTTTTTCAGGGAGCACATGTTGAAGACTGGGGTGCAGAAGGACTGTTGCACAGAGCAGATGTTAGACACTGGGGTGAAGAAGGATCGTTGTAGACAGCAAAATTTTGAGACTGGGGAGCAGAAGGATTTATATAGAGAATAGAGTTGGGAGACTGGGGTGCAGAAGGCCTGTTACAGAGAGCAGAGTATGAAGAAGGTGTTCAGAAGTACTTTTACATGGAGTAGTTTTTGGAGACTGAGGTGCAGAAGGAGATGGCAGAGAACAGAGGTTGGAGACTGAGGTGCATAAGGATTGTTACATAGAGCAGAGGTTGGAGACTGGGATGCAGCGGGTCTGTTGCAGATAGTAGAGGTTGGAAACTGGGGTGAAGAAGGACTGTTGCAGCGAGCAGGTGTGGGAGACTTGGGTGCAGAAGGACTTTTGCAGAGAATAGAATTTGGAGGCTGAGGTGCAGAAGGACTTTTTCAGATAGCAGAGGTTGGAGACTGGTGTTCAGAAGGACTGATACAGTAAGCAGAGTTTGGAGACTGGGGTGCAGAAGGACTGTTGCAGAGAGCAGAGTTTGTAGACTGAGGTGCAGAAGCACTGTTACAGAGAGCAGAGGTTGGAGAATAAGGTGCAAAAGGCCTGTTACAGAGAGCAGAGGTTGGAGACTGGGGTGCAGAATGACTCTTACACAAAGCAGGGTTTGGAGATAGGGTTGCAGAAAGATCTTACAAGGAGCAGAGGTTGGAGACTGAGGTACAGCAGGACTGTTACAGAGAGCAGAGGTTGGACACTGGGGTGCAGAAGGATCCTTGGAGAGAACAGAGTTTTCAGACTGAGGTGCAGAAGGACTGTTGCAGAGAGCAGAGTTTGGACACTGAGGTTTAGAAGGACTGTTACCGAGAACAGAGTTTGGAGACTGGGGTTCAGAAGAACCGTTACAGAGAGGAGATTTTGGATACTGCACTACTGGAGGACTGTTACAGAGAGCAGTTTGGAGACTGGTGTGTAGAAGGACTGTTGCAGAGAGCAGAGGATGGAAACTGGGGTGGGGAAGGATCGTTGTAGAGAGCAGAGTATTGAGACTGGTGTGCAGAAGGACTGTTACAGTGAACAGAGTTTGGAGAAGGGGTGCATAAGGACTGTTACAGAGGGAAAAGTTTCGAGACTGAGGTGCAACAGGAGTATTACAGAGAGCAGATTTTGAAGACTGGGGTGCAGAAAGATCATTGCAGAGAACATCGTTTTCAGACTGAGGTGCAGAAGGACTGTTACAAAGAGCAGAGGTTGGAGACTGAAGTACAGAAAGACTGTTTCAGAGTGCAGAGTTTGGAGACTGGGGTGCACAAGGATCATTGCAGAGAGAAGAGTTTTCAGACTGAGGTGCAGAAGGACTGTTGCAGAGAGCAGAGGTTGGAGACTCGGGTGCAGAAGGACTTTTTCAGAGAGCAGATGTTGGAGACTGGGGTGCAAAAGGATGGTGGCAGAAAAAAGAGGTTGGATACTGAGGTGCTTAAGGACTCTTGCAGACAACAGAGGTTAGAGAATGAGGTGCAGAAGGACCATTGCAGAGAGCAGAGTTTGGAGACTGCGGTACAGAACGACAGTTAGAGAGAGCACAGGTTGGAGACTGCGGTACAGAAGGACTGTTACAGAGAGCAGAGGTTGGAGAATGGGTACCAGAAGGACTGTTACAGAGAGCAGAGTTTGGAAACCTGGGTGCAGAAGGATCTTACAGAGAGCAGAGGTTGGTGACAGGGGTTCAGAAAGACTGTTACAGATAGCAGAGGTTGGAGAATGACGTGCGCAAAGACTGTTACAGAAAGCAGAGTTTGGAGACTGGGGTGTACAAGGATCGTTGCAGAGAGCAGAGTTTTCAGACTGAGGTGTAGAAGGACTGTTGCAGAGAACAGATGTTTTAGACTGGGTGCAGAAGGACTGTTGCAGAGAGCAGAGGTTGGAGACTGGGGTTTAGAAAGACTGTTGCAGAGAGCAGAAGTTGGAGCCTGAGGTGCAGAAGGACTGTTACAGAGAGCAGAATTTTGACACAGGGTTGCAGAAGCATCTTACAGAGATCAGAGTTAGGAGACTGAGGTGCAACTAGACTGTTAGAAAGAGCAGGGTTTGGAAACTGGGTGCAGAAGGATCGACGAAGGGGGCAGAGTTTGGAGACTGGGTTGCAGAAGGATCTTACAGAGATCATAGTTGGAAGACTGAGGTGCAGAAGGCATGTTACAGACAGTGGACATTGCAGACTGAGGTGCAGAAGTACCATTGCAGGGAGGAGAGGTTGAAGACTGGGGTGTAGAACGACTGTTGCAGGTAGCAGGTTTTGGAGACTTGGGTGCAGAACGACTGTTGCAGAGAGATGAGTATGGAGACTGAGGAGCAAAACAACTGTCACAGAGAGTAGAGGTTGGAGTCTAGGGTGGAGAAGGACTGATACAGAAACAGAGGTTGCAGTCTGGTCTGTAAAAGGACCGTTACAGAAAGCAAAGTTTGGAGACTGCAATACAGAAGGACTGTTAGAGAGAGCAGATGTTGCAGACTGTGGAGTAGAAGAACTGTTGCAGAGAGTAGAGGTTAAAGACTGGGCTGCAGAAGAACTGTCGCATAGAGCAGAAGTTGGAGACTGAGGTGCAATAAGACTGTTACAGAGATCAGAGGTTGGAGACTGGGGTGCAGAAGAACTTATACAGAAAGAAAAGGTTGGAGCCTGGGGTGCAGAATTAAGGTTACAGAGAGGAGAGATTGGAGACTGCAGTACAGAAGGACTGGTACAGACAGCAGAGTTTAAAGACTAGGGTAAAGAAGGACTGTTGCAGAGAGCAGATGTTGGAGACTTCAGTTCAGAAAAAACTGTTGGAGAGAGAAGAGTTTAGAGAATGGGGTGCAGAATTAAGGTTGCAGAGAGCAGATGTTGGAGACAGAGGTTCATAATAACTGTTACAGACAGCAGAGGATTAAAACTGTTGTGCAGAAAGACTGACACAGAAATCAGGGATTTGAGACTGTGGTACAGAAGGACTGTTGCAGAGAGAAGAGGTTGGAGACTGAGGTGAGGAAGGATTTTTGCATAGAGAAGAGGTTGGAGACTGGGGTGCAGAAGGCCTGTTACAGAGAGCAGACATTGGAGACTAGGGTGCAGAAAGACTGTTACAGATAGCACAATTTCGAGACTGGGTTGCAGAAGGATCTTACAGAGAGCATTTTGGAAACTGAGGTTCTGAAGGACTGTTACAGAGAGCAAAGTTTGGAAACTCGGGTGCAGAAGGATTTTTGCAGAGAGCAGAGTTTTCAGACTGAGGTGAGGAAGGACTGTTATAGAGAGCAGATGTAGAATCCTGGGGTGCAGGACTGTTATAGAGAGCTGAGTTTGGAGACTAGGGTGCAGAAGGCCTGTTACAGAGAGCCGAGGTTGGAGACTGGGGTGCAGAAGGACTGTTACAGATAGCACAGTTTGCAGACTGGGGTGCAGAAGGATCGTTGCAGAGAGCAGAGGATTCAGAATGAGGCACAGAAGGACTTTTACAGAGAGCAGAGTTTGGAGTCTGAGATGTAGATCGACTGTTACAGAAACCAGAGGTTGGGAATTGGTGAGCAGAAGGACCATTACAAAGAGAAGTGGTTGGAGACTGCGATACAAAAGGACTGTTACAGAGAGCAGAGTTTGAAGAATGGGTAGAAGAAGGATCGTTGCAGAGAGCAGATGTTTGAGACTGGGTTGTAGAAGTTTCTTTACAGAGAGCAGAGGTTGGAGATTGTGGTTAAGAAGAACTGCACAGAGAGCAGAGGTTGGAGACTGGGGTGCAGAAGGATTGTTACAGAGAGCAGAGTTTGGAGACTCTGGTGCAGAAGGACTGTTACAGAGAGCAGAGGTTCGAGACTGGGGTGCAGAAGAACTTTTACAGAGAGCAGAGTTTGGAGACTGGGGTGCATAAGACCTATTACAGAGAGCAGATGTTGGTGACTGAGGTAGAGAAGGACTGTTATAGAGAGCAGAGATTGGAGACTGAGGTACAGAAAGATTGGTACAGAGAGCAGAGGTTGGAGACTGAGGTGCAGAAGGAAAGTTACAGAGAGCAGATGTTGGAGACTGGGGTACAGAAGGATCGTTGCAGAGAGCAGAGGGTGGAAACTGAGGTGCAAAAGGATTATTGCAGAGAACAGAGGTTGGAGAATGGGGTGCAGAAGGATCTTTACAGAGAGCAGAGGTTGGAGACTGGGGTCAGAAGGACAGTTTCGGAGACCACAGGTTGAAGACTGGGGTGCAGAAGGATCGCTGCAGAGAGCAGAGTTTGGAAACTTAGGTGCAGAAGGATCGTTTCAGAGAGCAGAGGTTGGAGACTCAGGGGAAGAAGGATCGTTACAGAGAGCAGAGGTTGTAGACTGGCGTGCAGAATGACAGTTACAGATAGCACAGTTTGGAGATCTGAGTTTAGAAAAAATGTTGCAGAGAGCAGAGGTTGGAGACAGGGGTGCAGAAGAACTGTTGAGGAGAGGAGACGTTGGAGAATGGGGTTCAGAAGGATCGTTGCAGAGAGCAGAGTTTGGAGACTGAGGTTCAAAAAGACTGTAACAGAGAGCAGAGGTTGGAGACTGGGGTTCAGAAGGCCTGTAACGGAGAGCAGAGTGTGGAGAAGGGCTCTAGAATGACGGTTACAGATCACAGAGTTTGGAGACTCGGTTGAAGAAGGATCTAACAGAGAGAAGATGTTGGGGACCCAGGTAAAGAAGCACTGTTACAGAGAGTATAGGTTGGAGACTGAGGTACAAAAGGATCATAGCAGAGAATAGCGTTTTAAGACTGAGGTTCAGAAGGACTGTTGCAGAGACCACAGGTTGGAGACTGGGGTGCAGAAGGACTGTTGCAGAGAGCAGAGGTTGGATACTGGGGTGTAGAAGACTTCTTATAGAGAACAGACTTTGGAGACTGGGGTGAAAAAGGCCTGTTACAGAGAGGAGAATTGGGAGAAGTTGTGCAGAAGGACTCTTAGAGAGGGCAGAGTTGGGAGACTGTGTTGCAGAAGGATCTTACAGAGAGCAGATGTTGGAGACTGAGGTGTAGAATGATCGTTGCCTAGAGAAGAGTTTGGAGACTGGGGTGCAGAAGGCCTGATACAGAGAGCAGAGTTTGTAAACTGGGGTGCCGAAGGCCTGTTAAAGAGAGCAGAGGTAGAAGACTGGTGTGCAGAATGACTGTTATAGAGAGCAGAGTTAGAAGACTGGGTAGCAAAATTATCTTACAGAAAGCAGAGTTTCTAGACTGAGGTGAAGGAGGACTGTTACAGAGAGCAGTTGTTGGAGACTGGGGTTCATAAGGATCCTGCAGAGATAAGGGGTTTCAGACTGAGGTGTAGATCGAGTGTTACAGAGAGCAGATGTTGAAGACTGAGGTGTTGAATGACAGTTACAGGGACCAAATTTTAGAGACTGTGTTGCAGAAGGATCTTATATAGAGCAGAGTTTGGAGACTGAGGTGCAGAAGGACTGTTACAGAGAGCAGATGTTGAAGTTTTGGGTGCAGAAGGATTGTTGCAGAGATCAAAATTTTCTGACTGAAGTGCAGATTTTGGAGACTGGGGTGCAGAATGTTCATTGCAGAGAGCAGAAGTTGGAGACTGCAGTACAGAAAAACTGTTCCAGAGAGAAGAGGTTGGAGACTAGGGTACACAAGGACTTTTTCAGAGAGCAGATGTTGGATACTGTTGTTCAGAAAGACTAGTTAAGAGAGCAGAAGTTGTAGAATGGGTGCAGAAGGACTTTGGAGAGAACAGAGTTTGGAGACTGAGGTACGGAAAAACTGTTGCTGAGAGCAGAGGTTGGAGTTTGGAGTCCAGAAGGATCCTTGCATAGAGCGGAGTTTGGAGACTGGGGTGCAGAAGGAGTGTTGCAGAGAGCAGATGTTGAAGACTGGGGTGTAGAAGGAATATTGCAGAGAGCAGATTTTAGAGTGTGGGGTGCAGAAGGACTGTTACAGAGAGCAGAGTTTGGAGACTTGGGTGTAGAAGGACTGTTAAAGAGAGCATAGGTTGGAGACTGGGGTTCAGATGGATCTTACAGAGAGCAGAGTTTGGAGACTGGGGTTCAAAACGACTGTTGCAGACAGCAGATGTTGGAGACTGGGTTGGAGAAAAATCGTTTCAGAGAGAAGAGTTTGGAGACTGGGGTGCAGAAAGCCTGTTACAGAGAGGAGAGGTTGGAGACTGGGTTGCAGAAGTCCTGTTAAAGAGAGCAGAAGTTGGAGACTGTTGTGCAGAAAGACAGGTAAAAAGTGCAGAATTTAAAGACCGGGTTGCAGAAGGATCTTACAGAGAGCAGAGTTTGGAGACTGAGGTGCAGAAGGACTGTCGCAGAGAGCAGTTGTTGGTAACTAGTGTGCAGAAGGACTCTTGTATAGAGCAGAGGTTTTAGACTAGGGTGGAAAAGAACTGTTGCAGAGAGCAGAGGTTGGAGACTCCGGTGCAGAATGACTGTTACAGAGAGTAGAGGTTGGATACAGGAATGCAGAAGCATCTTAAAGAGAGCAGAATTCGGAGACTGAGGTGCAGATAGACTGTTGCAGAGATAAGATGTTGGAGACTGGGGTGCAGAAGGATCGTTGCAGAGAGCACATTATGAAGACTGGTTTGTAGAAGGCCTGCTACAGAGAGCAGAGTTGGGAGACTTGCGTCCAGAAGGCCTGTTACCGAGAGGAGAGTTTGGATACTGGGGTGCAGAACGACTGGTACAGAGAGCAGACTTTGAAGACTGGGGTACTGAAGGATCTTACAGAGAGAAGAGTTTGGAGACTGAGGTGCATGTGGACTGTTACAGAGACCAGTGGTTGGAGACTGAGGTGCAGAAGGACCATGCAGAGAGGAGAGGTGTCAGACTGAAGTGCAGAAGGACTGTTACAGAGAGCAGAGGTTGGAGACTGAGGTGTAGAAGTACTGCTAAAAAGTGCAGAGTTTGGAGACTGAGGTGCAGAAGGCCTGTTACAGAAAGCAGAGGTTGGAAGTTGGGGTGCAGAAGGACCGTTACAAAGGCCAGAGTTTTAAGACTGCGGTATAAAAAAACTGTTACAGAGAGCAGAGTTTGGAGACTGGGGTGTAGAAGGAATGTTACAGAGAGCACAGGTTGGAGACTGAGGTGCAGAAGTATAGATACAGAGAGCAGAGTTTAAAGACTGGTGTTCAGAAGAACTGTTATAGAGAACAGTGTTTGGAGACTGGGGTGCAGAATGATCGTGCAGAGAGCAGACGTGTCAGACTGAGGTGCAGAAGGACTGTTACAGAGAGCAGAGGTTGGAGATTGAGGTGTAGAAGGACTGTTACAGAGAGCAGAGTTCAGAGACTGAGGTGCAGAAGAATTATTACAGAAAGAAGTGGTTGGAAATTGGCGTGCAGAAGGACCGTAACAGAGACCAGAATTTGGAGACTGCGTTATAGAAAAACTGTAACAGAGAGCAGAGGTTGGAGACTGAGGGGCAGAATAATAGATACAGAGAGCAGAGGTTTTAGACTGGGTTTCAGAAGGATCCTACAGAGAGCAGAGGTTGGAGAGTAAAATGCAGAAGGACTGTTAAAGAGAGTAGAGGTTGGAGACTGAGGTGCAGAAGGACCTTTGCAGAGAACACAGTTTGGAGACTGAGGTGCAGAAGGATTGTTACAGAGAGCACAGTTGAAGACTGGGGTGCAGAAGGACTGTTGCAGAGAGCAGAGGTTGGAGACTGGGGTGCAGAAGGAATATTGCAGAGAGCAGAGGATGAAGACTGGGCTGCAGAAAAAATGTTGCAGAGAGCAGATGTTTTAGACTGAGTTTCAGAAAGACTCTTAGAGAGAGCAGAAGTTGGAGACTGGGGTGCAGAAGGACTTTTGCAGAGAGCAGAGGTTGGAGACTGAGGTGCAAAATTTTGTTACATAGAGCAAAGGTTGGACACTGGGGTGCAGAAGGATCGTTGCAATAAGCAGAGCTTCGAGACAGGGGTGCAGAAGGATCTTACAGAGAGTAGAAGTTGTAGACAGAGTTGCAAAAGGACTGTTGAAGAGATCAGAGGTTTGAGACTGGGGTGCAGTAGGATCATTGCAGAGAGCAGAGGTTAGGGACTGGGGTGCAGAAGGATCGTTGCAGAGAGCAGAGGTTGTAGACTGGGGTGCAGAAGGCCTGCTAAAGAGAGGGAGTTAGGAGACTGACGTGCAGAAGGCCTGTTACAGAGAGGAGAGTTTGGAGACTGGGGTGCAGAAGGATTGTTATAGAGAGCAGAGTTTGGAGACTGAGTTCCTTAAGGATCTTACAGAGAACAGAGGTTGGAGACTGAGGTGCAGGTGGACTGTAACAGAGAGCAGTGCCTGAAGACTGGGTTGCAGAAGGGTCGTACGGAGAGCAGAGGTGTCAGAATGAGGTGCAGATGGACTGTTACAGAGAGCAGAGGTTGGAGACTGAGGTGCAGAAGGATAGGTACAGAGAGCAGAGTTTTGAGACTGGGTTTTAGAAGGATCCTACAGAGAGCAGAGGTTGAAGAGTGAAGTGCAGAAAAACTGTTACAGACAGTAGTGGTTGGAGACTGAGGTGCAGAAGGACCGTTGGAGAGAACAGAGTTTGGAGACTGGGGTGCAGATGGACTGTTGCCGAGAGCAGAGGATGGAGACTGGGCTTCAGAAGGAATGTTGCAGAGAGCAGAGGTTGGAGACTGTTGTTCAGAAGGACTCTTAGAGAGAGCAGAAGTTAGAAACTGGGGTGCAGAAGGACTGTTGCAGAGAGAAGAGGTTGAAGACTGAGGTGCAAAATCTTGTTAAATAGAGCAGAGGTTGGACACTGGGGTGCAGAATGATCGTTAAAATAAGCAGAGCTTGGAGACAGGGGTGCAGAAGGATCTTACAGAGAGCAGAAGTTGGAAAATGAGTTTCAGAAGGACTGTTGCAGAGATCAGAGGTTTGAGACTGGGGTGCAGTAGGATCATTGCAGAGATCAGAATTTGGAGACTGGGGTGCAGAAGGATCATTGCAGAGAGCAGAGGTTGGTGACTGGGGTGCATAAGGCCTGCTACAGAGAGCAGAGTTTTGAGACTGGTGTGCAGAAGGCCTGTTACAGAGAGGAGAGGTTGAAGACTGAGGTGTAGAAGGACTGTTAAAGAGAGCAGAATTTGGAGACTGAGGTGCAGAAGGACTGTTACAGAAAGCAGAGTTTGGAAATTGGTGTGCAAAAGGACCGTAAGAAAGACCAGAGTTTGGAGACTGTGGTATAGAAATTTTGTAACAGATAGCAGAGGTTGGAAAACGAGGTGCAGAAGGATAGATACACAGAGCAGAGGTTTGAGACTTGAGTTCAGAAGGACTGATACAGAAAGCAGAGTTTGGACACTGGGGTGCAGAAGGACCGTTACAGAGAGCAGAGGTTGAACACTGCGGTACAGAAGGACTGTTACAGAGAGAAGATGTTAAAGATTGGGGAGCACAAGGACTGTTACAGAGGACAGAGTTTGGAGACTGGGGTGTTGCAGGACATTTGCAGAAAGCAGAGTTTAAAGAATGGGGTGGAGAAGGAATGTTGCAGAGAGTAGAGTTTGGATACTGGAGTGCAGAAGGATCTTACAGAGAGTAGAGTTTGGATACTTTGGTGCAGAAGGACTTTTGATGAGAGCAGAGTTTGGGGACTGGGGTGAAGAAGGACTTTTGCAGAGAGCAGAGGTTGGAGACTGGGGTGCAGAAGGACTGTTGCAGAGAGCAGAGTCTGGAGACTGGAGTGCAGAAGGACTGTTATGGAGAGCAGAGTTTGGAGAGTTGGCGTGAAGAAGTCTTGTTACATAACACAGAGTTTGGAGACTGAGGGGCAGAAGGATTGTTACAGAGAGCAGAGTTTACAGGCTGGGGTGCAGAAGGACTGTTGCAGGGAGAAGAGGTTGGAGTCTGGGGTGCAGAAGGACTGTTGCAGAGAGCAGATTTTGGAGACTGGGGTGCAGAAGGACTGTTGCAGAGAGCAGAGGTTGGATACTGAGGTGCAGAAAGACTCTTAAAGAGAGCAGAATTTGGAGACTAGAGGACAGAAGGAGTGAAACAGAAAGCAGAGTTTGGAGTCTGTGCTGCAGGAAGACCTTTACAGAGAGCAGAGTTTGAAGACTGCAGTATAGAAAACTGTTGCTTAGAGAAAAGGTTGGAGACTGAGGTGCAGAAGGATAAATACAGAGAACAGAGTTTGGAGACTGGGGTTCAGAAAGACTCATACAGAAAACAGAGTTTGGAGACTAGGGTGCAGAAGGACTGTTACAGGAAGCAGAGTTTTGAAATTGGGGTGCAGAAGGACTTTTACAGACAGCAGATGTTCGAGACTGTGGTTTAGGACTATTATCCAGAGCAGATGTTGGAGACTGGGGTGCAGAAGGACTCTTACATAGAGCACAGGCTAGAGACTGAGGTGCAGAAGGATAGATACAGAGAACAGACGTTGGAAACTGGGGTTCAGACAGACTTATACAGAAAGCAGAGGTTGGAGACTGGGGTGTAGAAAGACCGTTACGAAGAACAGAGTTTGGAGACTGCTTTACAGAAGGACTGTTACAGAAAGCAGATGTTCAAGAATGGGGAGCAGAAGGACTGTTGCAGAGGACAGAGGTTGGAGACTGGGTTGGAGAAGAAATGTTACAGAGAGCAGAGGTTGGAGACTGTGGTGCAGAAGAACTGTTGCAGAGAGCAGACATTGGAGACTGGGGTCCAGAAAAATCGTTGCAGAGAGCAGAGTTTGGAGACAGGGGTGAAGAAGGACTGTTACAGAGAGAAGAGTTTGGAGACTGGTGTGTCGCCGGACTGTTGCATAGAGCAGATGTTGGAGACTGGGTTTGAGAAGAATCGTTGCAGAGAGAAGAGGTTGGAGACTGTTGTGCAGAATGACTTTTACAGAGTGCAGAGTTTAAAAACTTGGTTGCCAAGTAATCTTACAAAGAGCAGAGTTGGGAGACTGAGGTGCAGAAGGACTGTTAGAGAGAGCAGAGGTAGGAGACTGAGATGCAGAAGGACTGTTACATAGAGCAGAGGTTGGATACTTGGGTGCAGAAGCATCTTACAGAGAGCAGAATTTGGAGACTGAGGTTCAGAAGGACTGTTGCAGAGTTCAGAGGTTGGAGAGTGGGGTGAAGTTGGATCATTGCAGAGAGCTGATGTTGGAGACTGAGGTCAGAAGGATCGTTGCAGAGAGCAGATTTTGGAGACTGGGGTGCAGAAGAACTGCTACAGAGAGAAAATTATAGAGACTGGCTTGCAAAAGGCCTGTTACAGAGAGGAGAGCTTGGAGACTGAGGTGCAGGTGGACTGTTACAGAGAGCAGTGTTTGAAGACTGGGGTGCAGAAGGATCATGCAGAGAGCAGAGTTGTCAGACTGAGGTGCAGAAGGACTGTTACAGAGAGCAGAGTTTGGAGACTGAGGTGCAGAAGGACTGTTACAGAAAGCAGAGTTTGGAAGTTGGGGTGCAGAAGGACCGTTACAGAGACCAGAGTTTAGAGACTGCGGTATAGAAAAACTGTTAAAGAGAGCAGAGTTTGGAGACTGCGATGCAGAAGGAATGTTACAGAGAGCACAGGTTGGAGACTGAGGTGCAGAAGGATAGATACAGAGAGCAGAGGTTTGAGGCTGGGGTTAAAAGGACCGTTACAGAGAGCAGATGTTGGAGACTGGGGAGCAAAAGGACTATTGCAGAGGATAGAGTTTGAGACTGGGGTGCCGCAGGATACTTGAAGAAAGCAGAGGTTAAATACTGGGGTGGAGAAGGAATGTTACAGAGAGAAGAATTTGGAAACTGGAGTGCAGAAGGATCTTACAAAGAGCAGAGTTTAAAGACTGAGGTGCAGAAGTCCTGTAACATAGAGCAGAGTTAGAAGAAAGGGGTGCAGAAGTATCTTACAGAGAGCAGAATTTGAAGACTGAGGTGCAGAAGGAGTATTGTAGAGATCAGAGTTTGGAGACTTGGGTACAGTAGGATTATTGCAGAGAGCAGAGTTCAAAGACTGGGGTGCAAAAGGATCGTTGCAGAGAGCAGAGTTTGGAGACTGGCGTGCAGAAGGCCAGTTACTGAGAGGAGAGGTTGGAGACTGGGGTGCAGAAGGACTGTTATACAGAGCAGTGTTTGGAGACTGGGTTGCTGAAGGATCTTACAGAGAGCAGAGTTTAGACACTGAGGTGCAGCTGGATTGTTACAAAGAACAGAGGTTGGAGACTGAGGTGTAGAAGGACTATTACAGAGAGGAGAGTTTGGAGACTCAGGTGCAGAAAGACTGTTAAAGTAAGCAGAGTTTCGAAATTGGGCTGCAGAAAGACCATTACAGAGCCGAGGTTGGAGACTGCGGTATAGGTCTGTTACGGAGAGCAGAGGTTGGAGACTGGGGTGCAGAAGGACTCTTACATAGAGCACAGGTTGGAGACTGAGGTGCAGAAATTTAGATACAGAGAACAGAGGTTTGAGACTGGGGTTCAGACAGACTGATACAGAAAGAAGAGATGGAGACTGGGGTGTAGAAAGATCGTTACAAAGAGCAGAGGTTTGAGACTGCGGTACAGAAGGACTGTTACAGACAGCAGATCTCGGAGTCTGGGAAGCAGAAAAACTGTTGCAGAGGACAGAGGTTGGAGACTGGGGTGGAGAAGGAATGTTATAAAGAGCAGAGTTTGGAAACTGGAGTGCAGAAAGATCTGACAGAGAGCAGAGGTTGGAGACTGTGGTGCAGAAGGACTGTTGCAAACGCCAGACATTGGAGCCTGGGTTTAGAAGGGTCGTTCCAGAGAGAATACTTTAGAAACTGGGGTGCAGAAGGACTGTTACACAGAGCAGAGGTTGGAGACTGAGGTGCAGAAGTACAGTTATAGAGAGCAGAGTTTGGAGACTGGAGTGCAGAAGGACTGTTACAGAGAGTAGAGTTTCGAGACTGGGGTTCAGATGGATCTTACAGAGAGCAGAGTTTGGAGACTGGGGTTCAAAAGGAGTGTTGCAGAGATCAGATGTTGGAGACTGTGGTGGAGAAGAATCGTTGCAGAGAGAAGAGGTTGGAGACTGGGGTGCAGAATATCTGTTACAGAGAGCAGAGGTTGGAGACTGTTGTGCAGAAGGACTGTTACAGAGTGCAGAGTTTAAAGACTGGTTTGCAGAATAATCTTACAGAGAGCAGAGTTTGGAGACTGAGGTGCTGAAGGACTGTTACAGAGAGCAGAGGTTGGAGACTGGGGTGCAGAAGGGTCGTTGCAGAGAGCAGGGTTTTGAGACTGAGGTGCAGAAGAACTGTTTTAGAAAGAAGATGTTGGAGACTGGGACAAAGAAGGACTGTTGCAGAAAGCAGGGTTTTGTAACTCGGGTGCAGAAGGACTGTTGTAGAAGCAGAGTTTGCACACTGGGGTGCAGAAGGACTGTTACAGAGAGCAGAGGTTGGAGTCTTGGATGCAGAAAAACTGTTAGAGAGAGCAGAGGTTGGATAGAGTGGTGCAGAAGGATCTTACAGAGAGCAGAGGTTGGAGTCTTGGATGCAGAAAAACTGTTAGAGAGAGCAGAGGTTGGATAGAGTGGTGCAGAAGGATCTTACAGAGAGCAGAGGTTGGAGTCTTGGATGCAGAAAAACTGTTAGAGAGAGCAGAGGTTGGATACAGTGGTTCAGAAGGATCTTACAGGGAGCAGAATTTGGAGACTGAGGTGCAGAAGGACAGTTGCACTGATTAGAGGTTTGAGACTGAGGTGCATTATGATCATTGCAGAGAGCAGAGGTTGGAGACTGGGGTGCAGAAGGCCTGCTACAGAGAGAAGAGTTTGAAGACTGACGTGCAGAAGGCCTGTTACAGAGAGGAAAGTTTGGATACTGGGGTGCAGAAGGACAGTTATAGAGAGCAGAGTTTTGAGACTGGGTTGCTGAAGGATCTTACAGAGAGCAGAGGTTGGAGACTGAGGTGCAGGTGGACTGGTACATAGAGCAGTGTTTGGAGACTGGGGTGCAGAAAGATAGCGAAGAGAGCAGAGGTGTCAGACTGAGGTTCAGTAGGACTGTTACAGAGAGCAGAGGTTGGAGACTGAGGTGTAGAAGCACTGGTACAGAGAGCAGAATTTGGAGACTGAGTTGCAGAAGGACTGTTACAGAAAGCAGAGGTTGGAAATTGGGGCGCAGAAGGACCGTTACAGAGACCAGACTTTGGAGACTGCAGTATAGAAAAACTATTACAGAGAGCAGAGGTTGGAGACTGGGGTGCAGAAGGAATGTTACAGAGAGCACAGGTTGGAGACTGAAGTGCAGAAGGATAGATACAGAGAGCAGAGGTTTGAGACTGAGGTTCAAAAGGACTGATCCAGAAAGCAGAGTTTGGAGACTGGGGTGCTGAAAGACTGTTATGGAGAGCAGAGGTTGGAGACTGGGGAGCACAAGGACTGTTGCAGAGGACAGAGGTTGGAGACTGGGGTGCCGCAGGACACTTGCAGAAGGCAGAGGTTAAAGACTGGGTTGAGAAAGAATGTTTCAGAGAGCTGAGTTTTGAAACTAAAGTGCAGAAGAATCTTACAGAGAGCAGAGTTTGGAGACTGTGGTGCTGAAGGTTTGTTACAGAGAGCAGAGGTTGGAGACTGGGGTCCAGAAAGATCGTTGCAGAGAGGAGAGTTTGAAGACTGGGGTTCAGAAAGACTGTTGCAGAGAGTTGAAGTTTGGACATGAGGTGCAAAAGGACTGTTGCAGAGAACAGAGGTTGGAATCTGATTTGCAGAAAGACACTTACAGAGAGCAGAGTATGGAGACTGGAGCGCAGAAAGATTTTTACAGAGAGCAGAGGTTCTAGACTGTTTTGCAGAAGGACTGTTGCAGATATCAGAAGTTAAAGACTGTGGTGCAGTAGGTTCATTCCAGAGAGCAGAGGTTGGAGACTTGGGTGCAGAAGGATTTTTGAAGAGACCAGATTTTGAAGACTGGGTTTCAGAAGGCCTACTACAGAGAGCAGAGATTGGAGACTGAGGTGCAGAAACATCGTTACAGAAACTAGAGGTTGCAAATTGGGGTACAGAAGAAACGTTACAGAGACCAGAGTTTGAAGACTGCGGTATAGAAAAACTGTTACAGAGCGCAGAGGTTGGATACTGGGGTACAGAAGGACTGTTGCAGAGAGCAGAGGTTGGAGACTGGGGTCTAGAAAGATCGTTGCAGAGAGCAGAGTTTGGAGACTGGGGTGCAGAAGGACTGTTGCAGAGAGCAGATGCTGGAAACTAGGGTGTAGAAGGACTGTTGCAGAGAGCAGATTTTGTACACAGGAGTGCAGATGGACTGTTGCAGAGTAGAGGTTGGAGACTGAGGTGCAGAAGGAATGTTAAAAAGAGCAGAGTTTGGGACTGGGGTGCAGAAGGACTGTTACAGAGAGCAGAGGTTTGATACTAGGGTTTAGATGGATCTTACAGAGAGCAGAGGTTGAAGACTGGGGTGCAAATGGACTGTTGCAGAGAGCAGAGGTTGGAGACTGGAGTGCAGAAGGACTGTTACAGAGAGCAGAGTTTGGAGACTGAGGTGCAGAAAGATCGTTGCAGAGACCAGAGCTTGGATACCTAGGTGCAGTAGACTGTTGCAGAGAGCAAAGGTTGTAGACTGAGATGCATAAGGAATGTTACCGAGAGTAGAGGTTTTAGATTTGGGTTCAAAAGTCCTGCTACAGAGATCAGAGGTTGGAGACTGGGGTGCAGAAGGACTGTTACAGAGAGCAGAGTTTGGAGACAGGGTTGCAGAAGCATCTTAAGAAGAGCAGAGTTTGGAGACTGAGGTGCAGAAGGATCATTGCAGATCACAGAGTTTTCAGACTGAGGTGCAGACGGACTGTTGCAGAGAGCAGTTTTTGGAGACACGAGTGCAGAAGGACTGTTGCAGAGAGTAGATGTTGGAGACTGGGATGAATAAAGATCGTCCTAGAGAGCAGAGGTTTGAGACTAGGGTGCAGGATTACCGTTACAGAGAACAGAGGTTGAAGACTGGGGTGCAGAAGGCCTGTTACAGAGAGAAGAGTTTAGAGAAAAGGTGCAGAAGGACTGTTACAGAGGGAAGAGTTTGGAGACTGGATTACAGAAAGATCTTACACAGAGCAGAGGTTGGAGACTGAGGTGCAGAACGACTGTTACAGAGAGTAGAGCTTGGAGACTGAGGTGCAGAAAGACTGTTACAGAGAGTAGAGGTTTGAGACTGAGGTGCAGAAGGATTGTTACTGAGAGCAGATGTTGGAGACTGGGGTGCAGAAGGACTGTTGCAGATAGCAGATGTGGAAGACTGGGGTGCAGAAGAACTGTCGGAAAGAGCAGAGGTTGGAAACTGAGGTGCAGAAGGAATGTTGCAGAGAGCAGAGTTTGGAGACTGGGGTGCAGAAGTACTGATACAGAGAGAACAGGTTGGAGACTGGGGTGCAGAAGGACCGTTACAGAGAGCATACGTTAAAGACTAGG
>NW_027524984.1:0-25429 GCF_052094955.1 Ictidomys tridecemlineatus
GAGTTGGAGACTTAGGTGCAGAGATGATCGCCGTTGCTGGAGAGCAGCAGTGGAGGTCTCTGACGTGTAAGAAGGGATTGTTACAGAGAGAAGAGGTTGAGTAGACTGAGGTGCTGAAGAACTGTTACTGAGAGCAGAGGTTGGAGACTGGGGTGCAGATAGATCTTACAGAGAGCAGAGATTGGAGACTGGGGTGCAGAAGGACTGTTATAGAAAGCAGAGATTTGAGACTTGGGTTCAAAAGGACTGTTGTAGAGAGAAGAGGTTGAAGCTGAGGTGCAGAAAAACTGTTGCAAAGAGAAGATGTTGTAGATGAGGATCATAAGGAGTGTTACAGAGAGCAGAGTTTGCAGACTGGGTGCAGAAGGACTGATATAGAAAGCAGAGTTTGGAGACTGCGGTGCAGAAGGACTTTTACAGAGAGCAGTGGTTCCACACTGGGGTGTAGAAGGACTATTGCAGACAATAGAGGTTGGAGACTTAGGTGTAGAAAGACCGTTGCAGAGAGCAGAGTTTGGAGACTGATGAGCAGAAGCATTGTTACAGAGAGCATAGTTTGGAGACTGGGGTACAGAAGGACATTTCAGAGAGCAGAGGTTGGAAACTGGGTGAAGAAGGATCTTCAAGAGAGCAGAGGTTGGAACTGGGGTGCAGAAGAACTGTTGCAGAGTTCAGATGTTGGAGACTGGGGTGTAGAAGGATCATTGCAGAGAGAATAGGTTGGATACTGGGGTGCTTAAGGCCTGTTACATAGAGCTGAGTTTGTAGACTGGGGTGCAGGAGGCCTGTTACAGAGAGCAGAGTTTGGAGACTGGGGAGCAGGTGGACTGTTTCAGAGAGCAGAGATTGGATACTGAGTTGCAGAAGGATCTTATATAGAGCAGATTTTGGAGACTGAGGTGCAGTAGGACTGTTACAGAGAGCAGAGGTTGGAGACTGGGGTTCAGAAGGATAATTGCACAGAGCAGAGTTTTCAAACAGAGGTGCAGAAGGACTGTTGAGAGTGCAGACGTTAAAGACTGTGTTGCAGAAGGATGGTTGCAGTGAGGATATGTTGGAGGCTGGAGTGCAGAAGGACTCTTACAGAGAGCAGAGGTTGGAGACTGAGGTGCAGAAGGACAGTTACAGACAGTAGAGTTTAGAGACAGAGGTGCAGAAAGACTGTTGCAGAGAGCAGATGTTGGAGACTGGGGTGTAAAAGGACTGTTGCAGAGAGCAGAGGTTGGGGACTGGGATGAAGAAGGACTGTTGCAGAGAGCAGAGTTTGGAGACTGATGTGCAGAAGGACTGTTTCAGAAAGTAGAGTTATGAGACTGGGGGGAGGAAGGACTGATACAGAAAGGAGACTTTGGAAACTGGGGTGCATAAGGACCGTTACAGAGAGCAGAGGTTGGAGACTGCAATACATAAGGACTGTTACAGAGAGTAGAGATTGGAGACTAGTGTACAGAAGGAATGTGGCAGAGAGAAGATGGTGGACACTGTGGTGCAGAAGGACTGTTGCAGAGAGCAGAGGTTGGAGAATGGTTTGCAGAATGACTGTTGCAGATAACAGTGGTTGGAGACTTGGGTTCAGATGGACTGTCGCAGAGAACAGAGGTTGGAGACTGGGGTGCAGAAGGACCGTTGAAAAAAGCAGAGGTGGGAGACTGGGGTGGAGAAGGAATGTTACAGAGAGCAGAGTTTGGAAACTGATGTGCAGAAGGATCTTACAGAGAGCAGAGTTTGGAGACTGGGGTGCAGGAGGAGTGTTGCAGAGAGAAGACGTTGGAGACTGGGGTGTAGAAGAATCATTGCAGAGAGAACAAGTTGAAGACTGGGGTGCAGAAGGACGGTTACAAATGCAGAGCTTGAAGACTGCTGTACAGAAATACTGTTGCAGAGAGCAGAGGATGGAGACTGGGGTGCAGAAGGATCATTGGAGAGGGCAGAGGTTAGAGACTGGGGTGCAGAAGGATTGATCCAGAAATCAGAGTTTGGAGACTGGGTTTTACAGCGATCTTACCGACTGCAGAGTTTGGAGATTGAGGTGCAGCAGGACTGTTAGAGAACACAGAGTTTGGAGACTGAGGTACAGAAGGATCGTTGCAGAGAGTAGAGGTGGAGACTGTTTTGCAGAAGGATTGTTACAGAGAGCAGAGTTTGGAGACTGGGGTGCAGAAGGACTGTTAAAGAGAGCACAGGTTGGAGACTGGGGTGCAGAATAAATTTTGCAGAGAGCAAAGTTTGGAGACTGTGGTGCAGAAGGACTGATATAGAAAGCAGAGGTTGGAGACTGGGGTGGAGAAGGACCCTTACAGAGAGCAGAGTTTGGATACTGGGGTGCAGAAGGACTGTTACAGAGAGCAGAGTTTGGAGAAGGGGTGGAGAAAAATCGTTACAGAGAGGAGAGGTTGGGGATGGGGTGAAGAAGGCCTGTTACAGAAAGGAGAGGTTGGAAACTGAGGTGCAGAAGGACTGTTGCAGAGAGCAGAGGTTTGAGACTGAGGTGTAGAAGGACTGTAACAGAGAGCAGAGGTTGGAGACTGGGGTGCAGAAGGACTGATACAAAAAGCACAGTTTGGAGACTGGTGTGGACAATGACAGTTACAGAGAGCAAAAGTTGGAGACAGCAGTACAGAAGGACTGCTACAGAGAGCAGAGTTTGGAGACTGTGGTGGAGAAGGACTGTTACAGAGAGAATATGTTGGAGACTGGGTAGCAGAAGGACTGTTTCAGAGAGCGGAGGTTGGAGACTGAGGTGAAGAAGGACTGTTGCAGAAAACAGATGTTGGAGACTGGGGTGCATAATGACCGTTGCAGAGAGCAGAGGTTGAAGACTGAGGTGCAGAAAGACTGTTGTAGAGAGCAGAGTTTGGAGACTGGGGTGCAGAAGGACTGTTGCAGAGACTATAGGTTGGAGACTGAGGTGCAAAAGTCGAGTTACAGAGAGCAGAGTTTGAAGACTCAGGTGCAGAAGGACAGTTACAGAGAGCAGAGGTTAAATACAGGGTTGCAGAAGGATCTTACAGAGAGCAGAATTTAGAGATGGAGGTGCAGTTGTACTGTTACAGAAAGAAGAGGTTGAAAATTGGGGTGTAGAAGGATTTTTACAGAGACCAGAGTTTGAAGATTCTGGTATAGAAAAACTGTTACAGAGAGCAGAGGTTGGAGACTGGGGTGCAGAAGAAATGTTACAGAGAGCACAGGTTAGAGACTGAGGTGCAGAAGGATAGATACGGAGAGCACAGGTTTGAGACTGGGGTTCAGAAGGGACTGATATAGAAAGCAGAATTTGGAGACTGGGTGCAGAAGGCACGTTACGGAGAGCAGAGGTTGGAGACTGCGGTACAGAAATACTGTTACACAGAGCAATTGTTGGAAACTCGGGAGTTGAAGTACTGTTGCAGAGGACAGACGTTGGAGACTGGGGTGCCACAGGACACTTGCTGAAAACAGAGGATAAATACTGGAGTGGAGAAAAAATGTTACAGAGAGCAGAATTTGGAAACTGGTGTGCAGAAGGATCTTACAGATAGCAGAGTTTGGAGACTGTGGTGCAGAAGGACTGTTGCAGAGAGCAGAGTTTGGAGACTGGAGTGCAGAAGGACTGTTGCAGAGAGCAAAGTTTGGAACCTGATGTGCAGAAGGCCTGTCACATAGAGCAGAGGTTGGAGACTGAGGTGCAGAAGGATTGTTACAGAGAACAGAGTTTGGAGACTGGGGGGCAGAAGGACTTTTGCAGAGAGCAGAGATTTGAGACTGGGGTGCAGAAAGACTGTTGCAGAGAACAAAGGTTGGAGACTGGAATGCCGAAGGTCTCTTGCAGAGAACAAAGGTCGGAGACTGGGGTGCAGAAGGACTGTTGCAGAGAGTAGAGGTTGGAGACTGTGGTGCAGAAGGACACTTAGATAGAGCAGAAGTTGGAGATTGGGGTGCAGAAAAACTGTTATAGAGAGCAGTATTTGGAGACTGGTTTGCAGAAGGATCTTACAAAGAGCAGAGGTTGGAGACTGAGGTGCAGGTGGAGTGTTACAGAGAGCAGTGTTTGGAGACTGAGGTGCAGAAGGATTGTTACAGAGAGCAGAGGTTAAAGACTGAGTTTAAGAAAGACTTTTACAGAGAGCAGAGTTTGGAAATTTGGTTGCAGGAGGACCGTTACAGAGAGCAGAGTTTGGAGACTGTGGTATAAGACTGTTACCGAGAAAAGAGGTTGGAGACTGGGGTGCAGAAGGACTCTTACATAGAGCACAGGTTAGAGACTGAGGTGCAGAAGGATAGACACAGAGAACAGAGGTTGGAGACTGGGGTTCAAACAGACTGATACAGAAAGCAGAGTTTGGAGACTGGGGTGTAGAAGGACCGTTACAAAGAGCAGAGGTTGGAGACTGCGGTACAGTAGGACTGTTACAGAGAGCAGATCTCGGAGACTGGGGAGAAGAAGGACTGTTGCAGAAGACAGATGTTTGAGACTCCGGTGAAGAAGGAATGTTACAGAGAGCAGAGTTTGGAAACTAGAGTGCAGAAGGATCTTACAAAGAGAAGAGGTTGGAGACTGTGTTGCAGAAGGACTGTTGAAGAGAGTAGACGTTGGTAACTGGGGTCCAGAAGGATCGTTGCAGAGAGCACAGTTTTGAGACTGGGGTGCAGAAGGACTGTTCCAGAGAGCAGATGTTGGAGACTGGGGTCTAGAAGGACTCTGGCAGAGAGCAGATTTTAGAGACTGGGGTAAAGAAGCACTTACACAGAGCAGAGGTTGGAGACTGAGGTGCAGAAGGACTGTTACAGAGAGCAGTGTTCGGAGACTGGGGTGCAGAGGACTGTTACAGAGAGCAGAGTTTGGAGCCAGGGGTTCAGATGGACAATACAAGGAGCAGAGTTTTGAGATTGGGGTGCAAAAGGACTGTTTCAGAGAGTAGATTCTGGAGATTGGGGTGGAGAAGAATTGTTGCAGAGATAAGAGGTTGGAGACTGGGGTGCAGAAGTCATGTTACAGAGAGCAGAGTTTGGAGACTGGGTGGCAGTAGTCATGTTACAGAGAGCAGAGTTTGGAGACTGTTGTGCAGAAGGACTGTTACAGAGTGCAGAGTTTAAAGACTGGGTTGTAGAAGGATCTTACAAAGAGCAGAGTTGGGAGAATGAGGTGCAGAAGGACTGTTACAGAGAGCAGAAGTAGGAGACTATTGTGCAGAAGGGTCCTTGCAATGAGCAGACTTTTCAGAGTGAGGTGAAAAGCACTGTTGCAGAGAGCAGATATTGGAGACTGGGGTGTAGAAGGACTGTTGCAGAGAGCAGAGGTTGGAGACATTGGTGAAGAAGGATCATTGCAGAAAGCAGAGGTTGGATACCGGTTGGCAGAAGCACTGTTACAGAGAGCAGAGTTTGAAACTGGGTTGCAGAAGGATCTTACAAAGAGCAGAGGTTGCAGACAGGGGTGCAGAAGGATTGTTACAGAGAGCAGAGCTTGGAGACTGTGGTCCAGAAGGACTCTTGCAGAGAGCAGACGTTAGAGACTGGGGTTCAGAAAGATCGTTGCAGAAAGCAGAGTTGGAGACTGGGGTGTAGAAGGACTGTTGCAGAGAGCAGATGTTGGAGACTGGGGTGCAGACGGACTGTTGCAGACAGCAGAGGTTGGAGAGTGAGGTTCAGAAAGACTGTTGCAGAGAGCAGAGGTTGGAGAGTGAGGTGCAGAAAAACTGTTACAGAGAGCAGAGGTTTGAGACTGGAGTGCAGAAGGACTGTTACAGAGACCAGAGGTTGGAGACTGGGGTTCAGATGGATCTTACAGAGAGCAGATTTTGAAGAATGTGGTGCAAGAAGACTGTTGCAGAGAGCAGAGGTTGGAGACTGGTGTGAAAAAGAATCCTTGCAGAGAGAAATGTTTGGAGACTAGGGTGCAGAAGGCCTGTTACAGAGAGCAGTGTTTGGAAACTGGGTTGCAGAAGTCCTGTTGCAGAGAGCAGAGGTTGGAGACTGTTGTGCAGAAGGACGATTACTGAGTGCAGAGTTTAAAGAAAGACTGGGTTGCAGAAGGATCTTACAGAGAGCAGAGTTGGGAGACTGAGGTGCAGAAGGTTCGTTGCATACAGCAGAGTTTTCCCACTGAAGTGCAGAATGACTGTTGCAGAGAGCAGATATTGGAGACTGGGGTGCATAAGGACTGTTGCAGAAAGCAGACATTGGAGACTGGGGTTAAGAAGAATCGTTTCAGAGACCAGAGGTTGGAGACTGGTGTGCACAAGGATTGTTACAGAGAGTAGAGTATGGAGACTGGGTTTTAGAAGGATGCTACAGAGAGCAGAGGTTGGAGACTGAAGTGCAGAAGGACTGTTACAGAGAGTAGAGGTTGGAGACTGAGGTGCAGAAGGACCGTTGCAGAGAACAGATTTTGGAGACTGAGGTGCAGAAGGATAGATACAGAGAACAGCGGTTGGAGACTGCGGTTCAGACAGACTGATACAGAAAGCAAAGGTTGAAAACTGGGGTGTAGAAGGACCGTTACAAAAAGCACAGGTTGGAGACTGCGGTACAGAAGGGCCAGATGTCGGAGACTGGGAAGCAGAAAGTCTTTTGAAGAGGACAGAGTTTGGAGACTAGGGTGGAGAAGAAATGTTACAGAGTGCAGAGTATGGAATCTGGAGTGCACAAGAATCTTACAAAGAGCAGCGGTTGGAGACTGTGGTGCAGAAGGACTGTTGAAGAGAGCAGACGTTGGAGACTGGGGTCCAGAAGGAGCGTTGCAGATAGCAGAGTTTGAAGACTGGGGTGCAGAAGGACTGTTGCAGAGAGCAGATGTTTTAGACTCGGTTGCAGAAGGATTGTTACAGAGAGCAGAGGTTGGAGACTGAGGTGCAGAAGGAGTGTTACAGAGAGCAGAAGTTGGGATACTGAGGTGCAGAAGGACTGTTACAGAGAGTAGAGGTGGAGACTGGGATGCAGAACGGCCGTTGCAGAAAGCAGAGTTTTCAGACTGAGGTGCAGAAGAACCTATTGCAGAGAGCAGATGTTGGAGACTGGGGTGCAGAAGGATTGTTACAGAGAGCAGAGGTTGGAGACTGGAGTGCATAAGGATCTTACAGAGAGCAGAGGTTCGAGACTAGGGTGCAGAAGCACTGTTGACAAGAGCAGAGTCTGGAGACTGGGTTGCAGAAGGGTCTTACAAAAAGCAGAGTTAGGAGACTGAGGTGCAGAAGGATCATTGCAGAGACCACAGATTTCAGACTGAGTTGCAGAAAGACTGTTGCAGAGAGCAGATATTGAAGACTGGGATGCAGAAGGACTGTTGCAGACTGCAGAGGTTGGAGACTTTGGTGAGGAAGGATCTTTGATGAGAGCAGAGGTTAGAGAGCGGTGTGTAGAAGCACTGTTACATAGAGCAGATTTTGGAGACTGGGTTTCAGAAGGATATTACAGAGAACAGAGGTTTGAGAGTGCTATTCAGACAGACTGATACAGAAAGCAGAGGTTGAAGACTTTGTTCAGAAGGACTGTTACAGAGAGCATAGGTTGGAGTCTGAGGTGTAGAAGAACTGCTACAGAGAGCAGAGTTTGAAGACTCATGTGCACAGTTTGGAAATTGGGGTGCCGAAGGACCGTTAAGGAGAGCAGAGTTTGGAGCCTGCGGTATAGGACTGTTTCTGAGAGCAGAGTTTGGAGACTGGGGTGCCGCAGGACCCTCAAAGAAAGCAGAGGTTACAAACTGCCGTGGAGAAGGAATGTTAGAGAGAGCATATTTTGGAAACTGGCGTGCAGAAAGATGTTACAGAGAGCAGAGTTTGGAGACTGTGGTTCAGAATGACTGTTGCAGAGAGCAAATGTTGGAGACTAGGGTGTAAAGGACTGTTGCAAAGAGCAGAGGTTGGAGAATGGGGTGCAGAAGGACTGTTCTAGAAAGCAGAGGTTGAAGACTGAGGTGCAGAAGGACTGTTACAGAGAGCAGAGGTTGGAGACTGCAGTGCAGATGGACGGTTACAGAGAGCAGAGTTTGGAGACTGGGGTGCAGAAGGACTTTTGCAGAGAGCAGAGGTTTGAGAATGGTGTGGTGAAGAATTGTTGCAGAGAGAAGAATTTGGAGACTTGGGTGGAGAAGGTCTGTTACAGAGAGCAGTCGTTGGAGACTGGGTTGATGAAGAATCTTATGGAGAGCAGAGATTGGAGACTGAGGTGCAGGGGCACTGTTTCTGAGAGCAGTGGTTGGAGACTGGGGTGCAGAAGGATCGTGCAGAGAGCCGAATTATCAGACTGAGGTGCAGAAGGACTGTTACAAAGAGCATAGGTTGGAGACTGAGGTTCAGAAGGACTGATACAGAGAGCAGAGTTTGGAGACTCAGTTGCAGAAGGACTGTTACAGGAAGCAGATTTTGGAAATTGGTGTGCTGAAGTACTGTTAAGGAGAGCAGAGTTTGGAGACTGCGGTATAAGATTGTTACCGAGAGCAGAGGTTGGAGACTGGTGTGCAGAAGGACACTTAGAGGACAGGTTGAGACTGAGTTGCAAAAGGATAGATACAGAGAACAGAGGTTTGAGACTGAAGTTCAGACAGACTGATACACAAAGCAGAGTTTGGAGACTGGGGTGTAGAAGGACCGTTACAAAGAGCAGAAGTTGGAGACTCTGGTACAGAAGGACTGTTACAAAGAGCAGATCTCACAGACTGCGGAGCAGAATGACGCTTGCTGAGGACAGAGGTTGGAGACTGGGGTTGAGAAGGAATGTTATAGTGAGAAGAGTTTTCAGACTGAGGTGTAGAAGGACTGTTGCAGAGAGCAGAGGTAGGAGACTTGGGTGCAGAAGGGTCGTTGCAGAGAGCAGAGGTAGGAGACTTGGGTGCAGAAGGGTCGTTGCAGAGAGCAGAGTTTTCAGACTGAGGTGCAGAATTACTGTTGCAGAGAGCAGATGTTGAAGACTGGGGTTTAGAAGGTCTGTTGCAGAGAGCAGATGTTGGTAACTAGGGTCCAGAAGGACTGTTACAGAGAGTAGAGGTTGGATACAGGGGTGCAGAATAATCTTACAGAGAGCAGAAGCTGGAGACTGAGGTGCAGAAGGACTGTTGCAGAGATCAGAGGTTGGAGACTGGGATGCAGTAGGATCATTGCAGAGAGAAGAGATTGGAGACTGGGGTGCAGAAGGACTGTTGCTGAGAGTATTGGTTGAAGACGGGGGTGCAGAAGGATCGTGCAGAGAGCAGAGGTGTCAGACTGAGTTGCAGAAGGACTGTTACAGAGAGCAGAGGTTTGAGACTGAGGTGCAGAAGGACTGTTACACTAAGTAGAGTTTGGAAATTGGGGTGCAGAAGGACTGTTACAGAGACCAGGATTTGAAGACTGCAGTATAGAACAACTGTTACAGAGAGCAGAGGTTTAAGACTGGGGTGCAGAAGGAATGTTACAGAGAGAACAGGTTGGAGACTGAGGTGCAGAAGGATAGATACAGAAAACAGAGGTTTGAGAATGGGCTTCAGAAGGACTGATACAGAAAGCAGAGTTCGGAGACTGGAGTCCAGAAAGACTGTTGCAGAGGACAGTGTTTGGAAACTGGAGTGCCGCAGGACACTTGCAGAAAGCAGAGGTTAAAGACGGGGTTGGAGAAGGAATGTTTCAGAGAGCAGAGTTTGGAAACTGGAGTGCAGAGGAATCTTACAGAGGGCAGAAAATGGAGACTGTGTTGCAGAAGGACTGTTGCAGAGAGCAGAGGTTGGAGACCGGGGTGCAGAAGGACTGTTGCAGACAGCGGAGGTTGGAGACTGGGGTGCAGAAGGACTGTTGAAGAGAGAAGAGGTTGGAGACTGGAGTGCAGAAGGACTGTTGCAGAGAGCAGTGGTTTGAGACTAAGGTGCAGAAGTCCTGTTACATAGAGCAGAGGTTGGAGACTGAGGTGCAGAAGGACTGTTTCAGAGAGCAGAGGTTGGAGACTGGGGTGCAGAAAGACTGTTGCAGAGAGCAGTAGTTGGAGACTGGGGTGCAGAAAGGTCGTTGCAGAGAGAATAGTTTTCAGACTGTGGTGCAGAAGAACTGTTGCAGAGAGCAGATGTTTGAGACTGGGGTGCAGAAGGATTGTTACAGAGAGGAGAGGTTGAAGACTAGAGTGCATAAGGATCTTACAGAGAGCAGAGGTTAGAGAAAAGGATGCAGAAAGACTTTTGCCAAGAGCAGAGGTTTGAGACTGTTGTGGAGAAGAATCATTGCAGAGAGAAGAGGTTGAAGACTGGGTTTCAGAAGGCCTGTTACAGAGAGCAGAGTTTTGAGACTGGGTTGCAGAATTCCTCTTACAGAGAGCCGAGGTTGGAAACTGTTGTTCAGAAGGACTGTTACAGAGAGCAGACTTTTGAGACTGGAATGCAGAAGCATCTTACAGAGAGCAGAGGTAGTAGACTGAGGTGCAGAATTATCGTTGCAGAGATCAGAGTTTTCAGACTGAGTTGCAGGAGGACTGTTGCAGAGAGCAAATGTTGGAGACTGGGGTTCAGAAGTACTGTTTCAGAGAGCAGAGGTTGGAGACTGGTGTGAAGAAGGATCAGTGCAGAGAGCAGTGTTTGGAGACTGGTGTGCAGAATGACTGTTACAGAGAGCAGAGTTTGTAGACTTGGTTGGAGAAGGTTCCTAGAGAGAGAAGAGGTTGGAGAATGAGGTGCAGAAGAACTGTTACAGAGAGTAGAGGTTTGAGACTGAGGTGCAGAAGGAACGTTGCAGAGTACAGAGTTTTGAGACTGAGGTGAATAAGGGTTGTTACAGAGAGCAGAGGTTTGAGACTGGGTTGCAGAAGGACTGTTGCAGAGAGCAGAGGTTGGAGACTGGGGTGAAGAAGGACTGTTGCAGAGAGTAGACTTTGGAGACTGTGGTGCAGAAGGACTGTTACAGAGAGCAGAGGTTGGAGACAGGGGTACAGAAGGATCTTACAGAGAGCAGAATTTGGAGACTGAGGTACAGAAGGACTCCTGCAGTGATCAGAAGTTGGAGACTGGGGTGCAGTATGATCATTGCAAAGAGCAGAGGTTGGAGACTGGCATGCAGAAGGCCCACTATAGAGAGCAGAGTTTTGAGACTGGCGTGCAGAATGACTTTTACAGAGATCACAGTTTGGAGACTGGTTTGCTGAAGGAACTTACAAAGAGCAGAGGTTTCAGACTGAGGTGCAGAAGTACTGTTACAGAGAGCAGAGGTTGGAGACTGAGGTGTAGAAAGACTGTTACAGAGAGGAGAGTTTAGACACTGAGGAGCAAAAGAACTGTTACAGAAAGCAGAGGTTGGAAATTGGGGTGCAGAAAGGCCGTTACAGAGAGCAGAGGTTGGAGACTGTGGTATAAAAGGACTTTTACAGAGAGCAGAGTTTGGAGACTGGAGTTCAGAAGGAGTGTTACAGAAAGCACAGGTTAAAGACTGAGGTGTAGAAGGATAGATACATAGAGCAGAGGTTGGAGACTGGGGTTCAGGAGGACTGATTAAAAAAGCAGAGGTTAGAGACTGGGTTGTAGAAGATCCGTTACAGAGAACAGTTTGGAGACAGCAGTACATAAGGAGTGTTACAGAGAGCAGATGTTGGAGACTGGGGAGCAGAAGAAGTGTTACAGAGGACAGACGTTGGAGACTGGGGTGCCACAGGACCCTTGCAGAAAGCAGAGGTTGGAGACTGTAGTGGAGAAAAAATGTTAGAGAGAGCAGATTTTGGAAACTGGAGACCAGAAAAGTCTTAGAGAGCAGATTTTGGAGACTGTGGTACAGAAGTACTGTTGTAGAAAACAGACGTTGGAGACTGGGGTCCAGAACAATCCTTGTGGAGAGCAGAGTTTGGAGACTGGGGTGTAGAAGGACTGTTGCAGAGAGAAGAGGTTGGAGACTGGAGTGCAGAAGGACTGTTGTAGAAAGCAGAGGTTGGAGACTGGGGAGCAGAAGGACTGTTGACGAAAGCAGAGGTTGGAGACTGAGGTGCAGAAGGACTCGTAGAAAGAGCAGATGTTGGAGACTGGGGTGCAAAAGGACTGATGCAGAAAGCAGAAATTGGATTATGGGGTGCAGAAAGACCATTACAGAGAGCAGAGGTTAGAGACTGAAGTACAGAAGGACTGTTGCAGAGAGCAGAGTTTAGAGACTGGGGTGCAGAAGGACTGTTGCAGAGAGTAGATGTTGGAGACTGAGGTGCATAAGTCCTTTTACATAGAGCAGAATTTGGAGACTGGGGTGCAGAAGGATCGTTGCAAGGAGCAGAGCTTGCAGACAGGGGTGCAGAAGGATCTTACAGAGAGAAGAAGTTAGAGACTGAGGTGCAGAAGGAGTGTTGCAGAGATTAGAGGTTGGAGACTGGCATGCAGTAGGATCATTGCAGAGAGCAGAGGTTGGAGACTGGTGTGCAGAAGGATCGTTGCAGAGAGCAGAGGTTGGAGACTGGGGTGCAGAAGGCCTGCTACAGAGAGCAGAGTTTGAAGACTGGCGTGCAGAATGCCTCTTACAGAGAGGAGAGGTTGGAGACTGGGGTGCAGAAGGACTGTTATAGAGAGCAGAGTTTAGAGACTGGGTTGCTGAAAGATCTTACAGAGAGCAGAGATTGGAGACTGAGGTGCAGGTGGACTGTTCCAGAGAGTAGTGGTTGGAGACTGGGATGCTTAAGGATCTTACAGAGAGCAGAAGTTGGAGACTGAGGTGTAGAAAAACTGTTACAGAGCGCAGAGTTTGTAGACTGAGGTGCAGAAGGACTGTTATTGTAAGCAGAGGTTGGAAATTGGGGTGCAGAAGGACCATTACAGAGACCAGGATTTGGAGACTGCGGTATAGAAAAACTGTTACAGAGAGCAGAGGTTGCAGACTGGAGTGCAGAAGAAATGTTACAGAAAGAACAGGTTTGAGACTGAGGTGTAGAAGTATATATACAGAGAACAGAGGTTTGAGACTGGGCTTCAGAAGGACGGATACAGAAAGCAGACTTTGGAGACTGGGTTGCAGAAGGACCTTACGGAGAGGAGAGGGTGGAGACTGCATTTCAGAAGGACTGTTTCAGAGAGCATATGTTGGAGACTGGGGAGCAGAAGGACTGTTGCAGAGGACAGAGTTTGGAGACTGGGGAGCCGCAGGACACTTACAGAAAGCAGAGGTTAAAGACTGGGTTAGAGAAAGAATGTTACAGAGTGTATAGTTTGGAAACTGGAGTGCAGAAGAATCTTACACAGAGCAGAGTGTGAAGACTGTGGTGCAGAAGGACTGTTGCAGAGAGCAGAGGTTTGAGACTGGCGTGCAGAATGATAAATACAGAGCACAGAGCTTGGAGACTGGGGTTCAGAAGGACTGATATAAAAAGTGGAGGTTAAAGACTGGGCTGCAGAAGGACCGTTACAGAGAGCAGAGGTTGGAGACTGGGGAGCAGAAGGACTGTTACAGAGGACAGAGGTTGGAGACTGGGGTGCCGCAGGACCTTCGAAGAAAGCAGAGGTTACAGACTGCGGTGGAGAAGGAATGTTAGAGACAGCAGATTTTGGACACTGGCATGCAGAAAGATCTTACAGAGAGCAGAGGATGGAAACTGTGGTGCAGAAGGACTGTTGCAGAGAGCACACGTAGGAGCCTGGGTTCCAGAAGGATCGTTGCACAGAGCAGAATTTGGAGACTGGAGTTAGAAGGACTGTTGTTGAGAGCAGATGTTGGAGAATGGGGTGCAAAAGACTGTTGCAGAGAGCAGAGGTTGGAGAATGGTGTGCAGAAGGACTGTTGCAGAGAGCAGAGGTTGAAGACTGAGGTTCAGAAGGACTGTTACGGAGAGCAGAGGTTGGAGACTGGGGTGCAGAAGGACGGTTACAGAGAGCAGATGTTGGAAACTGGGGTGCAGAAGGAAGGTTACAGAGAGCAGAGGTTGGAGACTGGGGTGCAGAAGGACTGTTGCAGAGAGCAGAGGTTGTCGACTGTGGTTCAAAAAGACTGTTTCAGAGCGCAGAGGTTTGAGACTGGTGTGGAGAAGAATTGTGGCAGAGAGAAGAATTTGGAGACTTAGGTGAGATGGTCTGTTACAGAGAGGACTGCTTGGAGACTGGGTTGATGAAGGATCTTACAGAGAGCAGAGGTTGGAGACTGAGGTGCAGGGGGACTGTTACCGAGAGCAGTGGTTGGAGACTGGGGTGCAGAAGGATCGTGCATAGAGCAGAATTTTCAGACTGAGGTGCAGAGAAACTGTTGCAGAAATCAGAGGTTGAAGACTGGGGTGCAGTAGGATCATTGCAGAGAGCAGAGGTTGGAGACTGGGGTGCAGAAGGCCCGTTATGTAGAGCAGAGGTTGGAGACTGCAGTACAGAAGGACTGTTACACAGAGCAGAGGTTGGAGACTGTTGTGCAGAAGGACGGTTACAGAGTGCAGAGTTTAAAGACTGGGTTGCAGAAGGATCTTACAGAGAGAAGAATTGGGAGACTGAGGTGCAGAAGGATATTACAGACAGCAGAGTTAGGAGACGGGGTGCAGAAGGTTCGTTGAAGACAGCAGAGTTTTTAGACTGACGTGCAGAAGGACTGTTGCAGAGAGCAGATTTTGGAGACTGGGGTGCAGAAGGACTGTTGCAGAGAGCAGAGGTAGGACACTGGTGTGAAGAAAGACTGTTACAGAGAGCAGAGTTTGGAGACTGGGTTTTAGAAAGATCCTACAGAGAGCAGAGTTTGGAGACTGAAGTGCAGAAGGACTGTTACAGAGAGCAGAGGTTGGAGACTGGGGTGCAGAAGGACTGTTGCTGAGAGCAGATGTTGGAGACTGGGGTGAAGAAGGACTGATGCAGAAAGCAGAGATTGGATTCTGGGGTGCAGAAAGACCGTTACAGAGAGCAGAGGTTAGAGACTGCAGTACAGAAAGACTGTTTCAGAGAGCAGAGTTTGGAGACTGCAGTGCAGGAGGACTGTTTCAGAAAGTAGATGTGGGAGACTGAGGTGCAGAAGTCCAGTTTCATAGAGCAGAGGTTGGAGACTGGGGTGCAGGAGGATCGTTGCAAAAAAGCAGACCTTTGAGACAGGGGTTCAGAAGGATCTGACAGACAGAAGAAATTGGAGACTGAGGTGCAGAAAGAGTGTTGCAGAGATCAGAGGTTGGAGACTGGCGTGCAGTAGGATCATTGCAGAGAGCAGAGGTTGGAGTTTCGTGTGCACAAGGATCGGTGCAGAGATCAGAGTTTGGAGACTGGGTGCAGAAGCCCTGCTACAGAGAGCAGAGTTTGGAGACTGGCGTGCAGAAGGCCTGCTACAGAGAGGAGATCTTGGATACTTGGATGCAGAAGGACTGTTATATAGAGCAGAGATTAGAGACTGGGTTGCTGAAGGATATTACAGAGGGCAGAGGTTGTAGACTGAGGTGCAGGTGGACTGTTACAGAGAGCAGTGTTTGGAGACTGGGGTGCAGAGGATGGTGCAGAGAGCAGAGGATTTAGACTGAGGTTCAGAAGGGCGGTTACAGAGAGCAGAGGTTGGAGACTGAGTTGTAGAAGGACTGTTACAGAGAGCAGAGTTTGAAGACTCAGGTGCAGAAGGACTGTTACAGGTAGCAGAGTTCGGAATTTGGGGTGCAGAAGGACCGTTAAAGAGAGAAGAGTTTGGAGACTGCGGTATAGGACTTTTACCGAGAGCAGATGTTGGAGACTGAGATGCAGAATAACTTTTAGAGAGAGAAGAAGTTGGAGACTGGGGTGCAGATGGACTGATACAGAAAGCAGAGATTGGAGTCTGCGGTTCAGAAAGACCCTTACAGAGAGCAGATGTTGGAGACTGCAGTACAGAAGGACTGTTGCAGAGAGCAAAGTTTGGAGACTGGTGTGCAGAAGGACTCTTACATAGAGCACAGGTTGGAGACTGAGGTGCAGCAGGATAGATACAGAGAACAGAGTATAGAGACGAGGTTAAAATTGACTGATACAGAAAAAAGAGTTTGGAGACTGGGGTGTAGAAGGACTGTTACACAGAGCAGATCTCGGAGACTGGGGAGCTGAATGACTGTTGCAGAGGACAGAGGTTGGAGACTGGGGTGGAGATGGAATGTTACAGAGAGCAGAGTTTGGAAACTGGAGTGCAGAAGGATCTTAAAAAGAGCAGAGGTTGGAGACTGTGGTGCAGAAGGACTGTTGCAGAGAGCAGACATTGGATACTGGGGTTCAGAAGGATCGTTGAAGAGAGCAGAGTTTGGAGACTAGGGTGCAGAAGGACTGTTGAAGAGAGCAGATGTTGGAGACTGGGGTGGAAAAGGACAGTTGCAGAGAGCAGCGTTTGGAGACTGGGTTGCAGAAGGACTGTAACAGAGAGTAGAAGTTGGAGATTGGGGTTCACATGGATCTTACAGAGAGCAGAGTTAGGAGACTGGGGTGCAAAAGGACTGTTGCAGAGAGCAGATGTTGGAGACTTGGGTGGAGAATAGTTGCAGAGAAGAGGTTGGATACTGGGTTGCAGAAGGCCTTTTACAGAGAGCAGAGTTTGGAGACTGGGTTGCAGAAGTCCTGTTACAGAGTGCAGAGGTTGGGGACTGTTGTGCAGAAAGACTGTTACAGAATGCAGAGTTTGAAGACTGTGTTACAGAAGGATTATAAAGAGAGCCGAGTTGGGAGACTGAGGTGACGAAGGGCTGTTACAGAGAGCAGAAATAGGAGACTGGGGTGCAGAAGGGTCGTTGCAGAGAGCAGAGTTTTCAGATTGAGGTGTAGAAGAACTGTTGCAGAGAGCAGATGTTGGAGACTGGGGTGCAGAAGGTCTGTTGCAGAGAGCAGATGTTGGTAACTAGAGTGCAGAAGGACTGTTGTAGAGAGCAGACATTGGATATTGGGGTTTAGAAGGATCATTGCAGAGAGCAAAGTTTGGAGACTAGGGTGCAGAAGGACTGTTGCAGAGAGCAGATGTTGGAGACTGGAGTGGAAAAGGACAGTTCCAGAGATCAGCGTTTGGGAACTGGGGTGCAGAAGAACTGTTGCAGAGAGCAGAGGTTGGAGACTGAGGTACTGAAGTCCTGTTACAGAGAGCACAGGTTTGAGACTCGGGTACAGATGGACTTTTACAGAGAGCAGAATTTGGGTACAGGGGTGTAGAAGGATCTTACAGAGAGCAGAATTTGGAGACTGAGGTAGAGAGGACTGTTGCAGAGATCAGAGTTTGGAGACTGGGGTGCAGTAGGATCATTGTAGAGAGCCGAGGTTGGAGACTGGGGTGCAGAAGAATCGTGCAGAGAGCAAGGTGTCAGACTGAGGTGCTGAAGGACTGTTACAGAGAGCAGAGGTTGGAGACTGAGGTGTAGAACGACTGTTACAGAGAGCAGAGTTTGGAGACTGAAGTGCAGAAGGACTGTTACAGAAAGCAGAGGTTAGAAATTGGTGTGCAGAAGGACTGTTACACAGACCAGAGTTTGGAGACTACAGTATAGAAAAAGTGTTACACAGAGCAGAGTTTGGAGACTGGGGTGCAGTTTGTCTGTTACTGAGCGAAGTGTTTGAAGATTGGGGTGCAGAAAGATCATGTAGAGAGCAGAGGTGTCAGACTGAGGTTCCGAAGGACTGTTATAGAGAGCAGAGGTTCGAGACTGAGGTGTAGAAGAACTGTTAGAGGGAGCAGAGTTTGGACACTGAGGTGCAGAAGGACTGTTACAGAAAGCAGAGGTTGAAAATTGGGTTGCAGAAGGACCGTTACAGAGACCAGAGTTTGGAGACTGCAGTATAGAAAAACCGTTACAGAGAGCAGAGGTTGGAGACTGGGGTGCAGAAGGAATGTTACAGAGAGCACAGGTTGGAGACTGCTGTACAGAAGGACTGTTACAGGAGAAGATGTTGGAGACTGGGGAGCAGAAGGACTGTTGAAGAGGACAGAGGTTGGAAACTGGGGTGCCGCAGGACACTTGCAGAAAGCAGAGGTTGAAAACTGGGGTGGAGAAGGAATGTTACATAAAGTAGAGTTTGGAATCTGGAGTGCAGAAAGATCTTACAGAGAGCAGAGGTCTGAGACTGTGATGCAGAAGGACTATTAAGGAGAGCAGAGGTTGGAGACTGCGGTGCAGAAGGACTGTTGCAGAGAGCAGAGTTTGGAGAATGGGGTGGATAAGGACTGTTGCAGAGAGCAGAGGTTGTAGACTGGAGTGCAGAAAGACTGTTGCAGAGATTAGAGGTTGGAGACTGAGGTGCAGAAGTCCTGTTACAAAGAGCAGAGGTTGGAGACTGAGGTGCAGGAGGATTGTTTCAGAGAACAGAATTTGGAGACTGGGGTGCAGAAGGACTTTTGCAGAGAGCAGAGGATTGAGACTGGGGTGGAGAAGCACTGTTTCAGAGAGCAGAGGTTTGAGACCGGGGTGCAGAAGGACTGTTGCCGAGAGCAGAGGTTGGAGACTGAGGTGCAGAACGACTCTTAGAGAGAGCCGAATTTTGAGACTGGGGTGCACAAAAACTGATACAGAAAGCAGAGATTGGAGTCTGCGGCGCAGAAAGACCATTACAGAGAGCAGAAGTTGGAGATTGCAGTACAGAAAGACTGTTGCAGAGAGCAGTGTTTGGAGACTGGGGTGCAGAAGGACTGTTGCAGAGAGCAGAGATTAAAGACTGAGGTGCAGAAGGTGTTTACATCGAGAAGAGTTTGGAAACTGGGTTGCAGAAGGAGCGTTGCAAGGAGCAGAGCTTGGAGACAGCGGTGCAGAAGGATCTTACAGAGAGCAGAAGTTGGAGACTGAGGTGCATAAGGACTGTTACAGAGAACAGAGGTTGGAGACTTAAGTGCAGAAGGACTGTTACAGAGAGCAGAGTTTGGAGACTCAGGTGCAGAAGGATTGTTACAGAGAGCAGAGGTTGGAGACTGGGTCGCAGAGGGACTGCTGCAGAGAGCAGAGGCTGGACATGGGGTGTAGAAGGACCGTTACAGAGAGCAGATTTTGGAATCTGCACTACAGGAGGACTGTGACAGACAACAGCGTTTGGAGACTGGTGTGGAGATGGACTGATTCAGAGTGCAGACTTTGGTGACTGGGGTGCAGAAGAACAGTTGCAGAGAGCAGAGGTTGGAGAATGGGGTGCAGAAGAGCTGTTGCAGAGAGCAGAGGTTGGAGACTGAGGTGCAGAAGGAATGTTGCAGAAAACAGAGGTTGGAAACTGTGGTGCAGAAGAATGATACAGAAAGGAGAGGTTGGGGACTGTGGTGCAGAAGGACCGTTACAGAGAGCAGAGGTTGGTGACTCTGGTGTAGAAGGACTGTTACAGAGAGCAGAGGTTGGAGACCAGGGAGCAGAAAAACTGTTACAGATAGCAGAGGTTGGAAACTGAGGAGCAGCAGGACTCTTACAGAGAGCAGAGGTTGGAGGCTGCGGTGCAGAAGCACTGTTACAGAGAGCCAATTTTGGAGACTGAGGTGCGGAAGGACTGTTACAGAAAGCAGAGTTTGGAGACTGGGGTGCACAAGGATTGTTGCAGAGAGCAGAGTTTTCAGACTAAGGTTCAGAAGGACTGTTGCAGAGCGCAGATGTTGGAGACTGGGGTGCCGAAGGACTTTTGCAGAGAACAGAGGTTGGAGAATGGGGTGCAAAAGGATCGTTGCAGAGAGCACAATTTTGAGACTGGGGTGCAGAATTATTGTTAAAGAGAGCAGACGTTGGAGACTGGGGTGCACAAGGACTATTACAGATAGCAGAGTTTGGAGACTGGGGTGAAGAAGGACTCTTACAGAAAGCAGAGGTTTGAGACTTGGGTGCAAGTCTTGGACTGTTGCAGAGAGCAGATGTTGGAGACTGGGATGTAGAAGGACTGTTGCAGAGAGCAGAGTTTGTAGACTGAGGTGCAGAAAGACTGTTACAGAGAGCAGAGGTTGGAAATTGTGGTGCAGATGGACTGATACAGTAAGCAGAGTTTGGAGACTGGGGTACAGAAGGACTGTTGCAGAGAGCAGAGTTTTTAGACTGAGGTGCAGAAGCACTGTTACAGAGAGCAGAGGTTGGAGAATGGGGTACAAAAGGCCTTTTACAGAGAGCAGAGGTTGGATACTGGGGTGCAGAAGGACTCCTACAGAAAGCAGGGTTTTGAGATAGGGTTGCAGAAAGATCTTACAGAGAGCAGAGGTTGGAGACTGAGGTACAGCAGGACTGTTACAGAGAGCAGATGTTGGACACTGAGGTTTAGAAGAAGGATCGACACTGAGCAGAAGGATCGTTGCAGAGAACAGAGTTTTCAGACTGAGGTGCAGAAGGACTGTTGAAGAGAGCAGAGTTTGGACACTGAGGTTTAGAAGAACTTTTACAGAGAACAGATTTTGGAGACTGGGGTGCAAAAGAACCATTACGGAGAGGAGATTTTGGATACTGCACTACTGGAGGACTGTTAAAGAGAGCAGATGTTGAAGACTGGTGTGGAGAAGGACTGTTGCAGAGAGCAGAGGATGGAAACTGGAAACTGGGGTGGGGAAGGATCATTGTAGAGAGCAGAGTATTGAAACTGGTTTGCAGAAGGACTGTTATGGAGAACAGAGTTTTGAGAAGGGGTGCTGAAGAACTGTTACAGAGGGCAGAGTTTGGAGACTGGGTTGCAGAACAATCATACAAAGAGCAAATGTTGAAGACTGAGGTGCAGGAGGACTGTTACAGAGAGTAGAGGTTAGAGACTGAGGTGCAGAAGGACTGTTGCAGGTAGCAGAGGTTTGAGACTTGGGTGCAGAAGGACTGTTGCAGACAGCAGAGTGTGGAGACTGAGGTGCAGAAGGACTGTTACAGAGAGCAGAGGTTGGAGACTGGGGTGCAGAAGGACTGATACAGAAAGCAGAGGTTAGAGACTGGGGTGCAGAAGGACCGTTACAGAGAGCAGATTTCGGAGACTGCACTAAAGGAGGACTGTTACAGAGAGCAGAGGCTGGAGACTGGGGTCGAGAAGGACTGTTACAGAGTGCAGAGGTTGGAGACTGGGGCACAGAAGGACTGATACAGAAAGCAGAATGTGGAGACTGGGGTGCAGAAGGACTGTTACAGAGAGCAGAGGTTGTAGATTGCAGTACAGAAGGACTGTTTCAGAGTGCAGAGTTTTGAGACTGGGGTGCACAAGGATCATTGCAGAGAGCAGAGTTTTCAGACTGAGGTGCAGAAGGACTGTTGCAGAGAGCAGATGTTGGAGACTCGGGTGCAGAAGGACTTTTTCAGAGAGCAGATGTTGGAGACTTGGGTGCCAAAGGATTGTGGCAGGGAGAAGAGGTTGCATACTGAGGTGCTGAAGGACTCTTGCAGACAACAGAGGTTGGAGAATGGGGTGCAGAAGGACCATTGCAGAGAGCAGAGTTTGAAGACTGTGGTACAGAACGACAGTTACAGAGAGCAGAGGTTGGAGACTGCGGTACAGAAGGACTGTTACAGAGAGCAGGGGTTGGAGAATGGGGAGCAGAAGGACTGTTACAGAGAGCAGAGGTTGGAGACTGGGTACCTGAAGGAATGTTACAGAGAGCAGAGTTTGGAAACCTGGGTGCAGAAGGATCTTACAGAGAGCAGAGGTTGGAGACGGGGGTGCAGAAAGACTTTTACGGATAGCAGAGGTTGGAGAATGACGTGCACAAAGACTGTTACAGAAAGCAGAGTTTAGAGAATGTGGTGTACAAGGATCGTTGCAGAGAGCAGAGTTTTCACACTGAGGTGCAGAAGGACTGTTGCAGAGAACAGATGTTGTAGACTGGGTGCAGAAGGACTGTTGCAGAGAGCAGAGGTTGGAGACTTGGGTTTAGAAGGACTGTTGCAGAGAGTAGAAGTTGGAGACTGGGGTGCAGAAGGCCTGTTACAGAGAGCAGAGTTTGGAGACTGGGGTGCAGAAGGACTGTTACAGAGAGCAGCGTTTGGAGAATGGGTTTCAGAAGGATCTTACATAGAGCAGAGGTTGGAGACTGAGGTGCAAAAGGACTGTTACAGAGAGCAGAGGTTGGAGAAAGGGATGCAAAAGGATCTTTAAGAGAGCAGAGTCTGGATACTGGGGTGCAGAAGGACTGTTGCATAGATCAGAGGTTGGAGACTGAGGTGCAGAAGGATCGTTGCAGAGAGAAGAGGTTGGAGACTGGGTTTAAGAAAGACTGTTACAGAGAGCAGAGGTTCGAGATTGGCGTGCAGAAGAACTGTTACAGAGAGCAAAGGTTGGAGACTGGGGTGCAGAAAGCCTGTTTCAGAGAGCATCAGTTGAAGACTGAGGTGCAGAAGGACTGTTAAAGAGAGCAGAGGTTGGAGACTGAGGTGCAGAAAGATTGGTAAAGAGAGGAGACGTTGGAGACAGTGGTGTAGAAGGACTGTTGCAGAGAGCAGAGGTTGCAAACTGAAGTTCAGAAGGATCCTTGCAGAGCCCAGAGGTTGGAGACTGAGGTGCAGAAGGATCGTTAAAGAGAGCAGAGGTTGGAGACTGGGGTAAGAAAGACAGTTACAGAGAGCACAGTATGGCGAGTGGTGTGCAGAGGAAATGTTTCAGTGAGAAGAGACTGGAGACTGTGGTACAGAAGTACTGTTACAAAGAGAAGAGGCTGGAGACTGGGGTTCAGAAGGAATGTCACAAAGAGCAGAGTTTGGAAAGTGGGGTGCAGAAGGATCTTACAGAGAGCAGAGGCTGGAGACTGGGGTATAGAAGGACTGTTGCAGAAAGCAGATGTTGAAGACTGAGGTGCAGAAGGACTTATACAGAGAGCACTGGTTGGAGACTGGGGTGCAGAATAACTGTTACACAAAGAAGTATTTGGAAACTGGGGTGCAGAATGACCGTTAGAGAGAGAAGAGGTTGGAGACTGCGGTACAGAAGGACTATTACAGAGAGCAGAGTTTCAAGCCTGGGGTGCAGAAGCACTGTTGCAGAGAACAAAGTTTGGAGACTGAGGTGCAGAAGGATCGCTGCATAGAGAAGTGTTTGGAGTCCGGGGTGCAAAAGTCCTGTTACAGAGCAGAGTTTGGAGACTGGGTTGCAGAAGACCTGTTACAGAAAGCAGAGGTTGGAGACTGGGGTGCTTAAGGACCATTACAGAGAGCAGAGGTTTCAGACTGAGGCTCAGAAGGACTGTTACAGATAGCAGAGGTTGGAGTCTGATTTGCAGAAGGACTGTTACAGAAAGCAGAGTTTGGCAATTGGGGTTCAGAAGGACCGTTACAGAGAGAAGAGTTTGGAGACTGCGGTACAGAAGGACTGTTACAGAGAGCAGAGTTTGGAGACTGGGGTGCAGAGATACAATTGCAGAGAGCAGAGGCTGGAGCCTGTTGAGAAGAAAGATCGTTGCAGTGAGCAGATGTTGGAGACTGGGTTGAAGAAGGACCATTACAGAGAGCAACGTTTGGAAACTGAGGTGCAGATGACTTTTACAGAGAGAAGACGTTGGATACTGGGGTGCAGAAGGACTGTTACAGAGAGCAGATGTTGGAGACTGGGATGCAGAAGGATCTTACGGAGAGCACAAATTGGAGACTGGAGTGCAAAAGGACTGTTGCAGAGAGCAGAGGTTGGAGACTGACTTGCAGAACGATTGTTGTAGAGAGAAGTGGTGGGAGACAGGGGTGCAGAAGGCCTGTTACAGAGAGCAGAGTTAGGAGACTGGGGTGCAGAAGGACTGTTACAGAGAGCATAGGTTGTAGACTGGGGTGCAGAAGGCCTGTTACACATAGCACAGTTTGAAGACTGGGGAGCAGAAGGATCGTTGCAGAGAGCAGAGGATTCAGAATGAGGCTCAGAAAGACTTTTACAGAGAGCAGAGTTTGGAGTCTGAGGTGTAGAACGTCTGTTACAGAAACCAGAGGTTGGCAATTGGTGAGCAGAAAAACCATTACAAAGAGAAGAGGTTGGAGACTGCGATACAAAAAGACTGTTACAGAGAGCAGAGTTTGGAGAAGGGTAGAAGAAGGATCGTTGCAGAGAGCAGATGTTTGAGACTGGCTTGCAGAAGTTCCGTTACAGAGAGCAGAGGTTGGAGATTGTGGTGGAGAAGAACTGCACAGAGAGCAGAGGTTGGAGACCGGGGTGCAGAAGGATTGTTACAGAGAGCAGAGTTTGGAGACTCGGGTGCAGAAGGACTGTTACTGAGAGCAGAGGTTCGAGACTGGGGTGCAGAAGAACTGTTACAGAGAGCAGAGTTTGGAGACTGGGGTGCATAAGGCCTGTTACAGAGAGCAGATGTTGGAGACTGAGGTACAGAAGGACTGTTATAGAGAGCAGAGGTTGGAGACTGAGGTACAGAAGGATTGGTACAGAGAGCAGAGGTTGGAAACTGAGGTGCAGAAGGACTGTTACAAAGAGCAGATGTTGGAGCCTGGTGTACAGAAGGATCGTTGCCGAGAGCAGAGGTTGGAAACTGAGGTGCAGAAGAATTATTGCAGAGAGCAGAGGTTGGAGAAAGGGGTGCAGAAGTTTCTTTACAGAGAGCATAGTTTGGAGACTGGGGTCAGAATGACAGTTACGGAGACCACAGGTTGGAGACTGGGGTGCAGAAGGATCACTGCAGAGAGCAGAGGTTGGAAACTGAGGTGCAGAGGATCATTTCAGAGAGCAGAGGTTTGAGACTCAGGGGCAGAAGGATCGTTACCGAGAGCAGAGGTTGTAGACTGGGGTGCAGAATGACAGTTACAGATAGCACAGTTTGGAGATCTGAGTGTAGAAGAAATGTTGCAGAGAGCAGAGGTTGGAGACAGGGTTGCAGAAAAACTGTTGCAGAGAGTAGAGGTTGGAGATATAGGTGAAGAAGGACTGATACAGAGAGCAGAGGTTGGAGACTTGGGTGCAGAAGAACTGATAAACAAAGCAGAGGTTGGAGACTAGACTGCAGAAGGACCATTACAGACAGTAGAGTTTGGAGACTGCAGTACAGAAGGACTTTTACAGAGAGCACAGGTTGGATACCGGGGCGCAGAATGACTGTTGCAGAGAACAGACTTTGGAGACTGTCGTGCAGAAGAATCTTACAGAGAGTAGAGGATGGAGACTGGGTTGCAGTAGGACTGTTGCACAGAGCAGAGGTTGGATACTGGGGTGCAGAAGGACTGTTATAGAGAGCAGAGTTTGGAGACTGCAGTGCAGATTGATCTTATCGAGCGTAGAGGTTGGAGACCTGGGTGCAGAAGGACTTTAGCAGACAGCAGAGTTTGGAGACTGGTGTACAAAAGGACTGTTACAGAGAGCAGAGGTTGGAGACTGTGGTGCAGAAGGATCTTACAGAGAGTAGAGGTTGGAGACTGGGGTGCAGTAGGACTGTTGCAGAGAGCAGAGGTTGGAGACTGGGTTGTAGAAGGACTGTTACAGATAGCACAGTTTCGAGACAGGGTTGCACAAGAATCTTACAGAGATCCTTTTGGAGACAGAGGTGCAGAAAGAGTGTTACAAGAGCAGAGGTTACAGACTGGGATGCAGAAGAATTGTTGAAGAGAGCAGTGTTTCCAGACTGAGGTGCAGAAGGACAGTTACAGAGAGCACAGTTTGGAGACCTGGGTGTAGAAGAAATGTTGCAGAGAGCAAATGTTAGATCCTGGCGTGTAGAAGAACTGTTACAGAGACCAGATTATGTAGACT
>NW_027524985.1:0-25429 GCF_052094955.1 Ictidomys tridecemlineatus
ACCCTGATCCCAAAACCAGACAAAGACACTTCAAAGAAAGAAAACTACAGACCAATATCTCTAATGAACTTGGATGCAAAAATTCTGGCAAATCGAATACAAAAACATATCAGAAAACTTGTGCACCATGGTCAAGTAGGATTCATCCCTGGTATGCAAGGCTGGTTCAATATACGGAAATCAATACATGCTATTCACCACATCAATAGGCTTAAAGACAAGAACCATATGATCATCTCGATAGATGCAGAAAAAGCATTTGACAAAATACAACATCCCTTTATGTTCAAAACATTAGAAAAACTAGGGATATCAGGAACTTACCTCAATATTGTAAAAGCTATATATGCTAAACCTCAGGCTAGCATCATCCTAAACGGAGAAAAACTGAAGGCATTCCCTCTAAAATCTGGAACAAGACAAGGATGTTCTCTATCACCACTTCTATTCAATTTAGTTCTCGAAGTACTAGCCAGAGCAATTAGACAGACAAAAGAAATTAAAGGCATAATAATAGGAAAAGAAGAAATTAAATTATCGCTATTTGCAGATGACATGATAATTTACCTAACAGACCCAAAAGGATCTACAAAGAAGCTGCTAGAGTTAATAAATGAATTCAGCAAAGTGGCAGGATATAAAATCAACACGCACAAATCAAAGGCATTCCTGTATATCAGCAACAAAACCTCTGAAATGGAAATAAGGAAAACCACTCCATTCACAATATCCTCAAAGAAAATAAGATACTTGGGAATCAACCTAACAAAAGAGGTGAAAGATTTATACAATGAAAACTACAGAACCCTAAAGAGAGAGATAGAAGAAGATCTCAGAAGATGGAAAAAATGTACCCTGTTCATGAATAGGCAGAACTAACATCATCAAAATGGCGATATTACCCAAAGTTCTCTACAGGTTTAATGCGATGCCAATCAGAATCCCAAAGACATTTCTTGTAGAAATAGATAAAGCAATCATGAAATTCATATGGTAAAACAAAAGACCCAGAATAGCAAAAGCAATTCTAAGCAGGAAGTGTGAATCTGGAGGAATAGCGATACCAGAGCTCAAACTGTACTACAAAGCAATAGTAACAAAAACAGCATGGTACTGGTACCAAAACAGGCAGGTGGACCAATGGTACAGAATAGAGGACACAGAGACTAATCCACAAAGTTACAACTATCCTATATTTGATAAAGGGGCTAAAAACATGCAATGGAGGAAGGATAGCATCTTCAACAAATGGTGTTGGGAAAATTGGAAATCCATATGCAACAAAATGAAATTGAATCCCTTTCTCTCGCCAGCCACAAAAGTTAACTCAAAATGGATCAAGGAGCTAGATATAAAAACAGAGACACTGCGTCTGATAGAAAGAAAAGTTGGCTACGATCTACATATTGTGGGGTCGGGCTCCAAATTCCTTAATAGAACGCCCATAGCCCAAGGGTTATTAACAAGAATAAACAAATGTGACCTACTTAAACTAAAAAGTTTTTTTCTCAGCAAGAGAAACAGTAAAAAAGGTAAATAGAGAGCCTACATCCTGGGAACAAATTTTTACCCCTCACACCTCAGATAGAGCCCTAATATCCAGAATGTACAAAGAACTCAAAAAATTAAACAATAAGATAACAAATAATCCAATCAACAAATGGGCCAAGGACCTGAACAGACACTTCTCAGAGGAGGACATACAATCAATCCACAAGCACATGAGAAAATGCTCACCATCTCAAGCAATCAGAGAAATGCAAATCAAAACCACCCTAAGATACCATTTCACTCCTGTAAGATTGGCAGCCATTATGAAGTCAAACAACAATAAGTGTTGGCGAGGATGTGGGGAAAAGGGCACACTTGTTCACTGCTGGTGGGACTTCAAAATGGTGAGGCCAATTTGGTAAGCAGTATGGAGATTTCTGGGAAATCTGGGAATGGATCCACCATTTGACCCAGCTATTACCCTTCTTGGACTATTCCCTGAGGACCTTAAAAGAGCACACTACACGGATATGGCCACATCAATGATTATAGCAGCACAATTCACAATAGCTAGACTGTGGAACCAACCTAGATGCCCTTCAATAGATGAGTGGATAAAAAAATTGTGGCAGCTATACACAATGGAGTATTATGCAGCACTAAGAAACGACAAAATCATAGAATTTGCAGGGAAATGGATGGCATTAGAGCAGATTATGCTAAGTGAAGCTAGCCAAGCCCTAAAAAACAAATGTCAAATGTCTTTTTTGATATAAAGAGAGCCACTAAGAATAGAACAGGAAGGAAGAGCATGAGGAAAAGACTAACAGTAAACTAAGACGAATGGGGGGAGAGAAAGGAAGAGAGAAGGGAAAACATATGGAAATGGTAGGAGACCTTCAGTGATACACAAAATTATAAGAGGTTATGAGGGGCAAGGGGGAGGGGGGAAAAAGGGGAGAGAATTGAACAACAGCAGAGGAGGTAGAGAGGGAAGATGGGAGGGGAGGGGAGGGGAGGGGGGATAGTAGGGGATAGAAAAGGTAGCAGAATACAACAGTCACTAATATGCCATTATGTAAAAATGTGAGTATGTAACAGAAGTGAGTCTGTATTATGTATTTTGGGAGTTCAAAACCCAATTGAGTCGAATGTATGAAAGATGATATGTCTTGAGCTCTGTAATGTTTTGAACAATCAATAAAAAAAAAGAATCTTATAGAGAGAAGAGTTGTAGACTGATGTGCAGCAGGACTGTTACAGAGAGCAGAGTTTGGAGACTGGGGTGCAGAAAGATCGCTGTAGAGAACAGAGTTTTCAGACTTTGGTGCAGACGGACTTTTGCAGAGAGCACATGTAGGAGACTGGGGTGCAGAAGGACTGTTGCAAAGAGCAGAGTTTGGGGACTGGGGTGTAGAAGGATCGTTGTAGAGAGCAAAATTTTGAGACTGGGGTGCTGAAGGGTTGTTATAGAGAACAGAGGTTGGAGACTGGGGTGCAGAAGGACTGTTGAAGAGAGCAGAGTTTGTAGACTGAGATTCAGAAAGACTATTACAGAGAGCAGAGTTTGGAAATTGTGGTGCAGATGGACTGATACAGTAAGCAGAGATTGGAGACTGGGGTGCAGAAGACCTGTAAGAGAGAAGAGGTTGGAGACTTTTGTGTAGAAGGATTGTTATAGATAGCAAAGTTTGGAGACTGGGGTGCAGAAGGATCGTTGATGAGATCAGAGTTTCAGACTGAGGCTTAGAAGGACTGATACAGAGAGCAGAGGTTGAAGTCTGAGGTACAGAAGGACTGTTAGAGAACAGAGTTTGGAGACTGGGGTGCAGAAGGACCGTTTCAGAGATAAGATGTTGGAGACGAGGGTGCAGAAAGACTGTTACAGAGAACAGAAGTTGGAGACGGGGGTGCTGAAGCATCATTACAGTGAGCAGAGTTTGGAGACTGAGGTGCAGAAGGACTGTTACAGAGAGGATAGTTTGGAGACTGGGGTGCAGAAGGATTCTTTCAGAGAGCAGAGTTTGGAGATTAGTGTCCAGCAGAACTGTTACAGATAGCAATGTTTCGAGACTGGGTTTCAGAAGGATCTTACAGAGAGCATTTTGGAGACTGAGGTACAGAAGTTGTGTCACAGAGAGCAAAGGTTTGAAGCTGGGATGCAGAAAAATTTTTGCAGAGAGCAGAGTTTTCAGACTGAGGTGCAGAAGGAATGTAGCAGAGAGCAGAAGTTGAATTCTGGGGTGCAGAGGACTTTTACAGAGAGCAGAGTTTGGAGACTGATGTGCAGAAGAATCGTTAGAGAGTGCACATGTTGGAGAGTGGGGTGCAGAATGCCTGTTACAGAGAGCAGAGGTTGAAGTCTGGGGTGCAGAAGGCCTTTTACAGAGAGCAGAATTTAGAGACTGGGGTTCAGAAGAACTGTTATAGAGAGCAGAGCTTGGAGACTAGGGTGCAGAAGGACTGTTGCAGAGAGCAGAGGTTGGAGACTGTGGTGAAAAAGATCCTTGCAGAGATCAGAGGTTGAAGACTGAGGTGCAGAAAGATCGCTACAGAGAGCAGAGATTGGAGACTGGGTTGAAGCAGGACAGATACACAGAGCACAGGTGGGAGACTGAGGTGCAGAAGAAATGTTGCAGAGAGCAGAGGTTTGAGACTGGGGTGCAGAAGGACTGTAGCAAAGAGGAGATGTTGGAGACTGGGATGCAGATGGATCCTTGCAGAGAGAAGAGGTTAGAGACTGGGGTTTAGAAGGATTGTTGCAGAGAAAAGATGTTGGAGACTGGGGTGCAGAAGAACTGTTGCAGTGAGCAGAGGTTGGAGACTGAGGTGCAGAAGGACTGTTACAGACAGCAGAGGTTGGAGACTGGGGTGCAGAATAACTGATATTGAAAGTAGAGTTTGGAGACTGGGGTGCAGAATGACCGTTACAGACATCAGAGTTTGGAGACTGCGGTACAGAAGAACTGTTATAGAGAGCAGAGTTTGGAGCCTGGGGTGCAGAAGGACTGTTGCAGAGAACAGAGTTTGGATACTGAGGTGCAGAAGGACCGTAGCAGAGAGCAGAGGTTGGAGACTGACATGCAGAAGGACTGTTATAGGGAGCAAAGTTTGGAGACCGGGGTGAATAAGGATCTTACAGAGAGCAGAGGTTGGAAACTGCGGTGCAGAAGGACTCTTGCAGAGAGCAGAGTTTAAAGACTGGGGTGTAGAAGGACTGTTGCAGGGAGCAGTGGTTGGAGACTGAAGTGCAGATGGTTCATTGCAAAGACAAGAGGTTGGAGACTGGGTGCATTAGGAATGTTACAGAGAGCAGAGTTTGGAGACTTGGGTGCAAAAGACCTGTTACAGAGAGCACAGGTTGGAGACTGGTGTGCAGAAGGATTGTTACAGATAGCAGAGGTTGGAGACTGAGGTGCAGAAGGATTGTTACAGAGAGCAGAGGTTGGACACTGAAGTGCAGAAGGACTCTTACAGAGAGCAGAGGTTGGAGACTGGGGTGCAGAAGGATCATGCAGAGAGCAGGGGTTGGAGACTGAGGGGCAGAATGATCATTGTAGAGAGCAGAGGTTTCAGACTCTGGTGCAGAATGATCGTTACAGAGAGCAGAGGTTGGAGACTGGGGTGCAGAAAGACAATTACTGAGAGCACAGATGGAGACTGGCGTGCAAAAAATGTTGAAGAGAGCAGAAGTTGGAGACTGGGGTGCAGAAGGACTGTTTCTGAGAGCAGAGGTTCGAGACTGGGGTGCAGATGAACTGATACAGAAAGCTGACTTTGGAGACTGAGGTGAAGAACGACCGTTACAGAGAGCAGAGTTTTGAGACTGTGTTACAGAAGGACTGTTACAGAGAGCAGAGGTTGGATACTGGTGTGCAGAAGGACTAATGCAGAGAACAGAGTTTGGAGACTGGGGTGCAGATAAACCGTTCCAGAGAGCAGATGTTGGAGACTCAGGTGCAGAAGGATTGTTACAGAGAGCAGACTTAGGATATTGGTGTGCAAAAGGACTGATCCAGAGATCATATGTTGGAGAATGGGGTTCAGAAGGCCTGTTACAGAGAGCAGTGGTTTGAGACTGAGGTGCTGAAGGATCATTTCTAAGAGCAGATATTGGAGACTGAGGTGCAGATGGACTGTTACTGAGAGGAGTGGTTGGAGACTGGGGTTCAGAAGGATTCTTACAGAGAGCAGTGGATAGAGACTGCGGTGCAGAAAGAGTGTTACAGATAGAAGAGAATAAAGACTGGTGTGCAGAAGGAGTTTTACAGAGAGCAGAGTTTGTAGATTGGTGTACAAAAGAACTGTTAAAGAGAGCAGAGGTTGGAGACTGAGATGCAGAAGGAATTTTACAGAGAGCAGAGTTTTGACACTGATGTTCAGAAAAACTGTTACAGAGAACAGAGCTTGGAGACTGGTGTGTAGAAGGATCATTGCAAAGAACAGAGGCTTGAGACTGAGGTGCCGAAGGATCTTTGCAGAGAGCCGAGGTTGGAGACTGAGGTGTAGAAGGATCGCTACAGAGAGCAGAGGTTGAAGACTGGGGTGCAGAAGGACAGTTACAGAGAGTACAGGTTGGAGACCGGAGTTAAGAAGAAATGTTGAAGAGAGCAGAGGTTGGAGACTGGGGTGCAGAAGGACTGATGCAGAGAGCAGAATTTGGAGACTGTGGTAAAGAAGGACTTTTACAGAGAGAAGAGGTTGGAGACTGGGGTGCAGAAGGACTGTTCCAGAGAGCAGATGTTGGAGACTGTGGTCTAGAAAGACTGTGGCAGAGAGCAGATTTTAGAGACTTGGGTGCAGAAGGACTTACGCAGAGCAGAGGTTGGAGACTGAGGTGCAGAAGGACTGTTACAGAGAGCAGTGTTTGGAGACTGGGGTGCAGAGGACTGTTACAGAGAGCAGAGTTTGGAGCCTGGGGTTCAGATGGATCTTACAAAGAGCAGAGTTTTGAGATAGGGTTGCAAAAGGACTGTTGAAGAGAGCAGATTCTGGAGACTGGGGTGGAGAAGAATTGTTGCAGAGAGAAAAGGTTGGAGACTGGGGTGCAGAAGGCCTGTTACAGAGTGCAGAGTTTGGAGACTGGGTGGCAGAAGTCATGTTACAGAGAGCAGAGTTTGGAGACTGTTGTGCAGAAAGACTGTTACAGAGAGCAGAAGTAGGAGACTATGGTGCAGAAGGGTCCTTGCAGTGAGCAGACTTTTCAGAGTGATGTGCAAAAGGACTGTTGCAGAGAGCAGATATTGAAGACTGGGGTGTAGAAGGACTGTTGCAGAGAACAGAGGTTGGAGACTTTGGTGAAGAAGGATCGTTGCAGCGAGCAGAGGTTGGAGACCGGTTGGCAGAAGCACTGTTACAGAGAGCAGAGTTTAAAACTGGGTTGCAAAAGGATCTTACAGAGAGCAGGGGTTACAAACAGGGGTGCTGAAGGATTGTTACAGAGAGCAGAGCTTGGAGACTGTGGTCCAGAAGGACTCTTGCTCAGAGCAAACGTTAGAGACTGGGGTTCAGAAAGATCATTGCAGAAAGCAGAGCTGGAGACTGGGGTGTAGAAGGACTGTTGCAGAGAGCAGATGTTGGAGACTGGGGTGCAGACGGACTGTTGCAGAGATCAGAGGTTGGAGAGTGGGGTTCAGAAAGACTGTTGCAGAGAGCAGAGGTTGGAGAATGAGGTGCAGAAAAACTCTTACAGGGAGCAGAGGTTAGAGACTGGGGTGCAAAAGGACTGTTACAGAGAGCAGAGGTTGGAGACTGGGGTTCAGATGGATCTTACAGTGAGCAGATTTTGGAGACTGTTGTTCAAGAGGACTGTTGCAGAGAGTAGAGGTTGGAGACTGGTGTGAAGAAGAATCCTTGCAGAGAGAAGTGCTTGGAGACTAGGGTGCAGAATGCCTGTTACAGAGAGCAGTGGTTGGAGACTGGGTTGCAGAAGTCCTGTTGCAGAGAGCAGAGGTTGGAGACTGTTGTGCAGAAGGATGATTACCGAGTGCAGAGTTTAAAGACTGGGTTGCAGAAGGATCTTACAGAGAGCAGAGTTGGGAGATTGAGGTGCAGAAGGTTCGTTGCATAGAGCAGAGTTTTCCCACTGAAGTGAAGAAAGACTGTTGCAGAGAGCAGATATTGGAGACTGGGTTTCAGAAAAAAACTGTTGCAGAGAGCATACATTGGAGACTGGTGTTAAGAAGTATCGTTTCAGAGAGCAGAGGTTGGAGACTGGTGTGCAGAAGGATTGTTAAAGACAGAAGAGTTTGGAGACTGGGTTTTAGAAGGATGCTACAGAGACCAGAGGTTGGAGACTGAAGTGCAGAATTACTGTTACAGAGAGTAGAGGTTGGAGACTGAGGTGCAGAATGATAGATACAGAGAACAGCGGTTGGAGACTGCGGTTCAGACAGACTGATACAGGAAAGCAGAGGTTGGAGACTGGGGCGTAGAAGACCATTACAAAGAGCAGAGGTTAGAGTCTGCAGTACAGAAGTACCAGATGTCAGAGAATGGAAAGCAGAAGGACTGTTTCAGAGGACAGAGTTTGGAGACTGAGGTGGAGAAAGAATGTTACCGAGTGCAGAGTATGGAATCTGGAGTGCACAAGAATCTTACAAAGAGCAGAGGTTGGAAACTGTGGTGCTGAAGGACTGTTGAAGAGAGCAGACGTTGGAGACTGGGGTCCAGAAGGAGCGTTGCAGATAGCAGAGTTTGGAGACTGGGGTGCAGAAGAACTTTTGCAGAGAGAAGATGTTTTAGACTGGGGTGCAGAAGGACTGTTACAGAGAGCAGAGTTTGGAGACTGAGGTGCAGAAGGAGTGTTACAGATAGCAGAGTTTTGAGACTGAGGGGCAAAAGGACTGTTGCAGAGAGCAGATGTTGGAGACTGGGGTGGAGAAGAATCATTGCAGAGAGAAGAGGTTAGAGACTGGGGTGCAGAAGGCCTGTTACAGAGAGAAGAGTTTAGAGACTTGGTTGAAGAAGGTTTTTAAAGAGAGCAGAGTTGGGATACTGAGGTGCAGAAGGACTGTTACAGAGAGTAGTGGTGGGAGACTGAGATGCAGAACGGTCGTTGCAGAGAGCAGAGTTTTTAGACTGAGGTGCAGAAGAACTGTTGCAGAGAGCAGATGTTGGAGACTGGGGTGCAGAAGGATTGTTACAGAGAGCAGAGTTTTTAGACTGGAGTGCATAAGGATCTAACAGAGAGCAGAGGTTCAAGACTAGGGTGCAGAAGCACTGTTTCCAGGAGCAGAGTTCGGAGACTGGGTTGCAAAAAGGTCTTACAAAGAGCAGAGTTAGGAGACTGAGGTGCAGAAGGATCATTGCAGAGAGCATAGATTTCAGACTGAGTTGCAGAAGGACTGTTGCAGAGAGCAGATATTGAAGACTGGGATGCAGAAGGACTGTTGCAGAGACCAGAGGTTAAAGACTGGGGTAAAGGAGGGTCGTTGCAGTGAGCAGAGTTTTCAGACTGAGGTGCAGAAGGACTGTTCTAGAGAGCAGATGTTGGAGACTAGGTACAGAATGATTGTTGCAGAGTGCAGAGGTTGGAGACTTTGGTGAGGAAGGATCTTTGATGAGAGCAGAGGTTGGAGAGCTGTGTGCAGAAGCACTGTTACAGAGAGCAGAGTTTGGAGACTGAGTTTCAGAAGGATATTACAGAGAGCAGAGGTTGCAGACAGGGGTTTAGAAGGATTTTTACAGAGAGCAGAGGTTGAAGACATTGGTGCAGAAAGACTGTTACAGACAGCAGAGTTTAAAGACTGAGGTGTAGAAGTACTGTTAGAAAGAGCAGAGTTCGGAGACTCATGTGCAGAAGGACTGTTACAGGAAGCAGAGTTTGGAAATTGGGGTGCAGAAAGACCGGTAAGGAGAGCAGAGTTTAGAGAGTGCGGTATAGGACTGTTTCCTAGTGCAGAGGTTGGAGACTGGGGTGCCGCAGGACCCTCAAGGAAAGCAGAGGTTACAGACTGCGGCAGAGAAGGAATGTTAGAGAGAGCAGATTTTGGAAGCTGGCGAGCAGAAAGATGTTAAAGAGAGCAGAGTTTGGAGACTGTGGTTCAGAATGACTGTTGCAGAGAGCAGATGTTGGAAACTTGGGTGCAAAGGACTGTTGCAGAGTGCAGAGGTTAGAGAATGGGGTGCAGAAGGACTGTTGCAGAGAGCAGAGGTTCAAGACTGAGGTGCAGAAGGACTGTTACAGAGAGCAGAGTTTCGAGACTGCGGTGCAGAAGAACAGTTTCATAGAGCAGAGGTTGGAGACTGGTGTGCAGAAGGACTGTTGCAGAGAGCAGAGGTTTGAGACTGGTGTGGAGAACAATCGTTGCAGAGACAAGAATTGGAGACTTGGGTGCAGAATTTCTGTTACAGAGAGCAGTATTTGGAGACTGGGCTGATGAAGAATCTTACAGAGAGCAGGGATTGGAGACTGAGGTGCAGGGGGACTGTTACCGAGAGCAGTGGTTGGAGACTGAGGTGCAGAAGGATCCTACAGAGAGCCGAATTTTCATACTGATGTGCAGAAGGACTGTTACAGAGAGCATAGGTTGGAGATTGAGGTGTAGAAGGACTGTTACAAAGAGCAGAGTTTTGAGACTCAGGTGGAGAAGGACTTACAGGAAGCAGATTTTGGAAATTGGTGTGCAGAAGGACCGTTAAGGAGAGCAGAGTTTTGAGACTGCTGTATAGGACTGTTACCAAGAGCAGAGGTTGGAGACTGGTGTGCAGAAGGACTCTTACATAGAGCACAGGTTGAGACTGAGGTGCAAAATGATAGAAACAGAGAACAGAGGTTGGAGACTGGGGTTCAGACAGACTGATACACAAAGCAGAGTTTGGAGACTGGGGTGCAGAAGGACCGTTACGCAAAGCACAGGTTCGAGACTGAGGTGCAGAAGGATAGACACAGAGAGCAGAGGTTGGAGACTGGGGTTCAGAAGGACTGATACAGAAAGCAGAGGTTGGAGACTGTGGTGCAGAAGGACAGTTACAGAGAGCAGAGTTTGGTGACTGTGGTACAGAAGGATTGTTACAGAGAGCAGATCCTGGAGACTGGGGAGCAGAAAGAATGTTGCAGAGAACAGAGTTTGGAGACAGGGGTGCTGCAGGACCCTTGCAGAAAGCAGAGGTTGGCGACTGGTGTCTAGAAGGAATATTAGAGAGCAGAGTTAGAAAACTGGAGTGCAGAAAGATCTTACAGAGAGCACAGGTTGAAGACTGTGGTGCAGAAAGACTGTTGCAGAGAGCAGACGTTGGAGACTGGGGTCCAGAAAGATCGTTGCAGAGAGCATAGTTTTCAGACTGGGGTGCAGAAGGTTGTTGCAGAGAGCAGAGTTTGGAGACAGAGGTGCAGAAAGACTGTTACAGAGAGCAGATGTTAGAGATTGGGGTGCAGAAGAACTGTTGCAGAGAGAAGAGGTTGGAGACTGAGGTGTCCAAGAACTGTTACAGAGAGCAGAGGTAAGATACTGGATCTGAGATAGATCTTACAGAGAGCAGAATTTGGAGACTGAGGTGCAGAAGGATTGTAACAGAGAACAGAGGTAAGATAAGGTAAGAACTGTTACAGAGAGCAGAGGTAAGATACTGGAGCTGAGATAGAACTTACAGAGAGCAGAATTTGGAGACTGAGGTGCAGAAGGATTGTAACAGACACCTGAGGTAGGAGACTGGGGTGCAGGAGATTCGTTGCAGACAGCAGAGATTTCATACTGTAATGCATAAGGACTGTTGCAGAGAACAGATATTGGGGAGTGGGGTCTAGAAGGCCTGTTGCAGAGAGCATAGTTTGGAGACTGAGGTGCAGAAAAACTGTTACAGGATGCAGAGGTTGGAAATTTGGGTGCAGAAGTACCGTTAAAGAGAGCAGAGTTTGAAGACTCCCGTTTAGGACTCTTACCGAGAGCAGAGGTTGGCGACCGCAATGCAGAAGGACTCTTACAGAGAGCACAAGTTGGAGACTGAGGTGAAGAAGGATGGATACAGAGAACAGAGGTTGGATACTGGGGTCCAGACAGGCTGATACAGAAAGCAGAGTTTGGAGACTGGGTTGTAGAAGAACCGAAACTGAGAGCACTGGTTAGACACTGCAGTACAGAGGACCTTTATAGAGAGCAGATCTCAGAAAATGGGGAGAAGAAAGACTGTTGCAGCGAGAAGAGGTTGGAGAATGAGGTGCAGAAAAACTGTTACAGAGAGCAGAGTTTGGAGACTGGGGTTCAGAAGAACTGTTACAGAGAGCAGAGGTTGGAGACTGGGGTTCGGATGGATCTTACAGAGAGCAGAGTTTAGAGACTGGGGTGCAAAAAGACTGTTGCAGAGAGCAGAAGTTAAAGACTGAGGTGGAGAAGAGTCGTTGCAGAGAGAAGAGGTTGGAGACTGGGGTGCAGAAACCTGTTACACAGAGCAGAGTTTGGAGACTGGGTGGCAGAAGGACTGTTAAAAAGTGCCGAGTTTAAAGACTGGGTTGCAGAAGGATGAAACAGAGGGCAGAGTTGGGAGACTGAGGTGCAGAAGGACTGTTACAGAGAGCAGAGATACGAGACTGGGATGCAGAAGGGTCGTTGCAGAGAGCAGAGTTTTCAGACTGATGTGCAGAATGACTGTAGCAGAGAGCAGATGTTGGAGACTGGAGTGCAGAAGGACTGTTGCAGAGAGCAGATGTTTGTAACTAGTGTCCAGAAGAACTCTTGTAGAAATCAGTGGTTGGAGACTGGGTTGTAGAAGGACTGTTGCAGGGAGCAGAGGTTGGAGACTGAGGGTCGGCAATCCTGTTACAGAGAGCAGAGTTTGGAGACTCGGGTGCAGAAGGACAGTTCCGGAGAGCAGAGGTTTAATACAGGGGTGCAGAAGGATCTTACAGAGAGCAGAATTTGGAGACTTAGTTGCAGAAGGACTCTGCAGAGATCAGCGGTTGGAGACAGAGATGCAGAAGGACTCTTACAGAGAGCAGAGTTTGGAGACTGGGGTACAGAAGACTGATACAGAAATCAGAGATTTGAGTCTGGAGTGCAGAAAGACCGTTACAGAGAGCAGAGTTTGGATACTGCAGTACAGGAGGACTGTTACAGAGAGCAGAGGTTGAAGACTGTGGTGCAGAACTACTGTAGCAGAGAGCACATGTTGGTAACTAGGGTGCAGAAGGACTGTTGCAGAGAGCAGAGTTTAAAGACTGGGGTGCAGAATGACTTTTGAGGAGAGCAGAGGTTGAAGACTGGGGTGCAGAAGGACTGGTAAACAGAGCAGAGGTTGGAGACAGGGGTCTAGAAAGATCTTACAGAGAGCAGAATTTGGAGACGGAGGTGAAGAAGGACTTTTCCAGAGATCAGAGGTTGGAGATTGGGGTGCAGTAGGATCATTGCAGAGAGCAAACGTTCGAGACTGTGGTGCAAAAAGATCGTTGCAGAGAGCATAGGAATGAAACTGGGGTGCAGAAGGCCTGCTATAGAGAGCAGAGTTTTGAGACTGGCCTGCAGAAAGACTGTTACAGAAAGCAGATGTTTGAAATTGGGGTGCAGAAAAATCCTTACAGAGAGCAGAGGTTGGAGACTGTGGTATAGAAGGACTGTTACAGAGAACAGAGGTTTGAGACTGGGGTGAAGAAGGACTGTTACAGGAAGCACAGGTTGGAGACTGAGGTGCAGAAGGATAGATACAAAGAGAAGAGGTGGGAGACTGGGTTCAGAAGGACTGATTCAAAAAAGCAGAGGTTGGAGACTGGGTTGTAGAAGGACCATTTACAGAGAGCAGAGGTTAGAAACTGCAGTACATTAGGTCTGTTACAGAGAGCAGATCTCAGAGACAGGGGAGCAGAAGGACTGTTGCAGAGGACAGAGGTTGGAGACTGGGGTGGAGAAGAAATGTTACAGAGAGCAGAGATTAAAAATTGGATTGCAGATGTATCTTACAGAGAACATAGTTTGGAGACTGGGGTGAAGAAAGACTGTTGCAGAGAGCATATTGTAGAGACTGGGGTGCAGTAGGACTGTTACAGAGAGCAGAGGATGGAGACTGATGTACGGAAGGACTGTTACAGAGAGCAGCATTTGGAGACCGCGGTGCAAAAGGACTGTAACAGAGAGCAGATGTTGAAGACTGGGGTTCAGATGGATCTTACAGAGAGCAGAGTTTGGAGACTGGGGTGCAAAAGGACAGTTGCCGAGAGCAGATTTGGAGACTTGGGTGGAGAAAAATCATTGCAGAGAGAAGAGGTTGGAGACTGGGGTGCAGAAGGCCTATTACAGAGAGCAGAGTTTGGAGACTGGGTTGCAGAAGTCCTGTTACAGAGAGCAGAGGTTGGAGACTGTTTTGCAGAAGGACTCTTACAGAGTGCAGAGTTTAAAGACTGTGTTGCAGAAGGATCATAAAGAAAGTAGAGTTGGGAGACGGAGGTGCAGAAGGATTGTTACAGAGAGCAGAGATAGGATACTGGAGTGCAGAAGGTTCACTGCAGAGAGCAGAGTTTTCAGTCTGAGGTGCAGAAGAAGTGTTGCAGAGAGTAGATGTTGGAGACTGGGGTGCAAAAGGTATGTTGTAGAGAGCTGATGTTGGTAACTAGGGTGCAGAAGGACTGTTGTAGAGAGCAGAGTTTGGATACAGGGGTGCAGAAGCATCTTACAGAGAGCAGAGGTAGGAGATGCAGATGTATCTTACAGAGAACATAGTTTGATGCAGAAGAACTGTTGCAGAGATCAGAGGTTGGAGACTGGGGTGCAGTAGGATTATTTCAGAGAGCAGAGGTTGGAGACTAGGGTGCAGAAGGATCATTGCAGCGAGCAGCGGTTGGAGACTGGTATGCAGAAGGCCTGCTCCAAAGAGAAGAGTTTGGAGACTGGCGTGCAGAAGTCCTGTTACAAAGAGGAGAGTTTGGACACTGGGTTGCTGAAGGATCTCACAGAGAGCAGAGGTTGGAGACTGAGGTGCAGGTGGACTGTTACAGAGAGCAGTGGTTGGAGACTGGAGTGCAGAAGGATCATGCAGAGATCAGATGTGTCAGACTGAGGTGCAGAAGGACTGTTACAGAGAGAAGAGGTTGGAGACTGAGGTGTAGAAGGACTGTTACAGAGAGCAGAATTTGGAGACTGAGGTGCAGAAGCACTGTTACAGAATGCAGAGGTTGTAAATTGGGGTGCAGAAGGACAGTTACAGAGACCAGAGTTTGGAGACTGCGGTATAGAAAAACTATTACAGAGAGCAGAGGTTGGAGACTCTGGTGCAGAAGGAAGGTTACAGAGAGCACAGGTTGGAGACTGAGGTGCAGAAGGATAGATAAAGAGAACAGAAGTTTTAGACCGGGGTTCAGAAAAACTGATACAGAAAGTAGAGTTTGAAGACTGGGGTTCAGAAGGACAAGTTATAGAGAGCAGAGGTTGGAGACTGCGGTACAGAAGGACTGTTACAGAGAGCAGATGTTAAAGACTGGTTAGCAGAAGGACTGTTGCAGAGGACAGAGGTTAAAAACTGGGGTGCAACAGGACACTTTCAGAAATCAGACGTTGAATAATGGGGTGGAAAGGTATGTTACAGAGACCAGAGTTTGGAAACTGGGGTGCAGAAAGCTCTTACAGAGAGCAGACGTTGCAGACTGCTGTGCAGAAGTACTGTTGCAGAGAGCAGAAGTTGGAGACTGGGGTGCAGAAGGACTGTTGCGGAGAGCAGAAGTTGGAGACTGGGGTGAAGAAGGACTGTTGCAGAGAGCAGAGGTTGAAGACTGGAGTGCAGAAGGACTTTTGCAGAGAGCAGAGGTTGAAGACTCATGTGCAAAAGGACTCAGAGAGAGCAGAAGTTGGAGACTGGGTGAAGAAGGACTGATACAGAAAGCAGAGATTGGAGTATAGGTGCAGAAAGACCGTTACAGAGAGCAGAGCTTGGAGACTGCAGTACAGAAGGACAGTTGCAGAGAGCAGAGGTTAGAGACTGGGGTGCAGAAGGACTATTGCAGAGAGGAGAGATTAAAGACTGAGGTGCAGAAGGACTCTTAGAGATAGCAGAAGTTTTAGACTGGGGTGCAAAAGGACTGATACAGAAAGCATAGATTGGAGTCTGGGGTCCAGAAAGATCGTTACAGAGAGCAGAGGTTGGAGACTGTTGTGCAGAAGGACTGTTACAGAGAGAAGAGTTTAAAGACTGGGTTGCAGAAGGATGAAACAGAGGGCAGAGTTGGGAGACTTAGGTGCAGGAGGACTGTTAAAGAGAGCAGAGGTAGGAGACTGGGGTTCAGAAGGGTAGTTGCAGAGACCAGAGTTTTCAAAGTGAGGTGCAGAATGACTGTTGCAGAGAGCAGATGTTGGAGACTGAAGTTCAGAAGGACTGTTGCAGAGAGCAGATGTTGGTAACTAGGGTCCAGAAGAACTGTTGTAGAAAGCAGAGGTTAAAGACTGGGGTGCAGAAGGACTGCTGCAGGGAGCAGAGGTTGGAGACTGAGTTCCGGCAGTCCTGTTACAGAGAGCAGAGTTTGGAGACTCGGGTGCAGAAGGATAGTTTCAGAGAGCAAAGGTTAAATACAGGGGTGCAAAAGGATCTTACAGAGAGCAGAATTTGGAGACTGAGTTGCAGAAGGACTCTGCAGAGATCAGATGTCGGTAACTAGGGTGCAGAAGGACTGTTGCAGAGAGCAGAGTTTGGAGACTGGCGTGCAGAATGACTCTTGCGGAGAGCAGAGGTTGGAGACTGGGGTGCAGAAAGACCGTTACAGAGAGCAGAGTTTGTTGAATGCGGTACAGAAGGACTGTTACAGAGAGCAGATATTGGAGACTGGGGAGCAGAAAAACTGTTGCAGAGGACAGAGTTCGGAGACTGGGGTGCGCAGGACCTTTGTAGAAAGCAGAGGTTGGTGACTAGGGTGGAGAAGGAATGTTAGAAAGAGCAGAGTTCGGAAACTGGAGTGCAGAAAGATCTTACAGAGAGAAGAGGTTGGAGACTGTGGTGCAGAAGGACTGTTGCAGAGAGCAGACGTTGGAGACTGACGTCCAGAAAGATCGTTGAAGAGAGCATAGTTTGCAGACTGGGGTGCAGAAGGCTGTTGCAGAGAGCAGAGTTTGGAGACTGAGGTGCAGAAGGACTGTTACAGAGAGCAGATGTTAAAGACTGGGGTTCAGATGGATCTTTCAGAGAGCAGATGACGGAGACTGAGGTGCAGAAGGATTGTAACAGACAGCAGAGGTAGGAGACTGTGGTGCAGGAGGTTCATTTCAGACAGCAGAGTTTTCAGACTGTGGTGCAGAAGGACTGTTGCAGAGACCAGATGTTGAAGACTGGGGTGTAGAAGGACTGTTGTAGAGAGCAGATGTTGGAGACTGAAGTGCAGAAGGACTGTTGCAGAGAGCAGAGGTTGGAGACTGGGTTGCAGAAGGACTGTTGCAGAGAGCAGAGGTTGGAGACTAAGGTGCAGAAGGACACTTCGAGCAGAAGTTAGAGACTGGGCTGCAGAAGGACTGATACAGTTAGCAGAGACTCTAGTATGGGGTGCAGAAAGAACGATACAGAGAGTAGAGTTTAGAGAATGCAGTACAGAAGGACTGTTGCAGAGAGCAGAATTTAGAGACTGAAGTGCAGAAGGACTGTTGCAGAGAGCAGAGGTTGGAGACTGAGGTGCAGAAGTCCTGTTACATAGAACAAAGTTTGGAGACTGGGGTGCAGAAGGATCGTTGTAAATAGAAGAGCTTGGAGATAGGGGTGCAGAAGGATCTTACAGAGAGCAGAAGTTAGAGACTGAGGTGCAGAAGTACTGTTGCAGATATCAGAGGTTGGAGACTTTCGTGCAGTAGGATCATTGCAGAGAGCAGAGGTTGGAGATTGGGATGCAGAAGGATCATTGCAGAGAGCAGAGTTTGGAGACTGGGGTGCAGAAGGCCTGCTACAGAGAGCAGAGTATGGAGACTGGCATGCAGACCGCCTGTTACAGAGAGGAGAGGTTGAAGACTGGGGTGCAGATTGACTGTTATAGAGACCAGAGTTTGGAGACTGCGTTGATTAAGGATCTTGCAGAGAGTAGAGGTTAGAGACTGATGTGCAGGTGTACTGTTACAGAGAGCAGTGGTTGGAGACTGTGGTGCAGAAGGATCATGGAGAGAGCAGAGGTTTCAGACTGAGGTGCAGAAGGATTGTTACAGGGAGCAGAGGTTGAAGACTGAGGTGTAGAAGGACTGTTACAGAGAGCAGAGTTTGGAGACTGAGGTGTAGAAGGACTGTTACAGAAAGCAGACTTTGGAAATTGGGGTGCAGAAGGGCCGTTAAAGAGAGCAGAGTTTGGAGTCTTCAGTTTAGGACTGATACCGAGAGCAGAGGTTGGAGAATGGGGTACAGAAGGTCTGTTACATAGAGCAGAGTTTGGAGACTGAGGTGCAGAAAGATCGTCACAGAGAGCAGAGGTTGAAGACAGGGGTGCAGAAGGCCTGTTACACAAAAAAGAGTTTGGAGACTGAGGTGAAGAAGAATTTTTACAGAGAGCAAAGTTTGGAAACTGATGTGCAGAAGGACTGTTACAGAGAGCAGAGCTTAAAGACTGGGGTGCAGAAAGACTGAAACAGAGAGCAGAGGTTGGAGACTTAGGTGCAGAAGGATCGCTACAGAGAGCAGAGTTTGGAGACTGGGGTGCAGCAGGACAGATTCAGAGAGCACTGGTTGGATACTGGGGTGCAGAATAAATGTTGCAGACAGCAGAGGTTTGAGACTGGGGTGAAGAAGGACTGTACCAGAGAGCAGAGGTTGGAGACTGGGGTGCAGAAGTACTGTTGCAGAGAGCAGATGTTGGAGACTGTGATGCAGAAGGATCGTTGCAGAGAGCAGAGTTTGGAGACAGGGGTGTACAAGGACTGTTGCAGACAGAAGAGCTTGGAGACTGGGGTGCAGAAGGAGTGTTGCAGAGAGCAGAGGTTGGAGACTTAGGTGCAAGAGGACTTTTACAGAGAGCAGAGGTTGGAGACTGGGGTGCAGAATAACTGATATAAAAAGTAGAGTTTGGAGTCTCGGGTGCAGAAGGACTGTTACAGACAGCAGAGGTTGGAGACTGCGGTACAGAAGGACTGTTACAGAGAGCAGAGTTTTGAGCCTGGGGTGTAGAAAGACTTTTGCTGAGAACAGAGGTTGGAGAATGGGGTGCAGAAGGAATGTTGCATACGGCAGAAGTTGGAGACTGAGGTGCAGAAGGACTGTTATAGAGAGCAACGACTGGAGCCCGGGGTGAAGAAGGATTTTATAGAGACCAGAGGTTTTAGACTGGGGTGCAGAAAAACTGTTCCAAAGAGCAGATTGGAGAGTGAGGTGCAGAAGGACTGTTACAGAGAGCAGAGGTTTGAGACTGGGGTGCAGAATAAATGATATGGAAAGTAGAGTTTGGAGACTGGGGTGCAGAAGAAACGTTACAGACAGCAGATGTTGAAGACTGTGGTACAGAAGAACTGTTACACAGAGCAGAGTTTGGAATCTAGGGTTCAGAAGGACTGTTTCAGAGAACAGAGGTTGGATACTGGGGTGTAGAAGGACTGTAGTAGAGAACAGAATTTGGAGACTGAGGTGCAGAAGGACTGTTATAGAGAGCAAAGTTTTGAGGCCGGGGTGAAGAAGGATCTTACAGAGAGCAGAGGTTGGATACTGGGGTGCAGAAGGACTGTTGCAGAGAGCAGTGGTTGGAGACTGAGGTGGGAAAGATCATTGCAGAGAAAAGAGGTTGGAGACTGGGGTGCATTAGGCCTGTTACAGAGAGCAGAGTTTGGAGACTGGGGTGCAGAAGACCTGTTACAGAGAACAGAGGTTGGAGACTGGTGTGCATAAGGATTGTTACAGATAGCAGAGGATGGAGACTGAGGTGCAGAAGGATCATTGCGAAGAGCAGATGTTGGATTCTTAGGGGCAGAAAGATCGTTGCAGAGAGTAGAGGTTTCAGACTGTGGTGCAGAAAGATCGTTACAGAGAGCAGAAGTTGGATACTGGGGTGCATAAGGACAGTTACAGAGAGCACAGATGGAGACTGGGGTGCAGAAGAAATGTTGCAGAGAGCAGAAGTTGGAGACTGGGGTGCAGAAGGACTCTTACTGAGAGCAGAGGTTGGAGACTGGGGTGCAGAAGAACTGATACAGAAAGCTGAAGTTGGAGACTGGGGTGCAGAGGACAGTTACAGAGAGCAGAGTTTTGAGACTGCGTTACAGAAGGACTGTTACAGACAGCAGAGTTAGGATACTGGTGTGCAAAAGGACTGATCCAGAAAGCATAGGTTGGATAATGGGGTTCAGAAGGCCTGTTACAGAGAGCAGCGATTGGAGACTGAGGTGCTGAAGGTTCATTACAAAGATCAGAGGTTGGACACTGAGGTGCAGAAGGACTGTTACAGAGAGGAGCGGTTGGATACTGGGGTGCAGAAAGATTCTTACAGAGAGTAGAGGAAGGAGACTGGGGTGCAGAAGGACAGTTGGAGAGAGCAGAGGATGGAGACTGAGGTGAAGAAGGATCGTTGCAGAGAGAAGAGGTTGGAAACTGGGTTGCAGAAGGCCTGTTACAGAGTGCAGAGTTTAGAGAGTGGGGTGCAGAAGGTTTGTTATAGAGAGCAAAGTTTGGAGACTAAGGTGCAGAAGGATTGTTTCAGAGAGTAGATGTTGGAGACTGGGGTACAGAAGGACCGTTACAGATTGCAGAACTTGGAGATTGAGGTGGAGAAGGATCTTGCAGAAAGCAGAGGTTGAACACTGAGGTGCAGAAGGATAGCTACAGAGAGCAGAGGTTGGAGACTGGGGTGCAGCAGGACAGTTACAGAGAGCACAGTTTGGAGACTGGGGTGCAGAAGAAATGTTGCAGAGAGCAGAGTTTTGCGACTGGAGTGAAGAAAGACTGTAGCGGAGATCAGAGGTTGGAGACTGGGGTGCAGAAATACTGTTGCAAAGAGCAGACGTTGGAGACTGGGATGCAAAAGGATCCTTGCAGAGAGCAGTGGTTGGAGACTGGGGTGTAGAAGGACTGTTGCAGAGAGAAGATCTTGGAGACTGGGGTGCAGAAGGACTTTTGCAGAGAGCAGAGGTTGGAGACTGAGGTGCAGAAGGACTGTTACTGAGAACAGAGGATGAAGACTGGGGTAAAGAAGGATCGTTGCAAAGAGCAGAGGTTTCAGACTGAAGCTTAGAAGGACTGTTACAGAGAGCAGAGGTTGAAGTCTTAGGTGCAGAAGGACTGTTACAGAGAGCAGAGTTTGGAGACTGGTGTGCAGAAGGACCGTTGCACAGAGCAGATGTTGGAGACTGGGGTGCAGAAGGACAGTTACAGAGAGGAGACATTGAAGACTGAGGTTCAGAAGGATTGTTACAGAGAGCAGAGTGTGAATACTGGGGTCAAAAGGACCATTACAAAGAACAAAGGTTGGAGCCTGATGTGCAGAAGGACTTTTCCATAGAGCAGAGGTTGGATACTGTGGTGCAGAAGGAGTGTTACAGAGAGCAGATGTTGGAGACTGGGATGCAAATGGATGTTACAGACAGCAGAGTCTGGAGACTGGGGTTCAGAAGGACTTTTGCAAAGAGTAGAGTTTAGAGACTGAGGTGCAGAGGATCGTTGCAGAGAGAAGAGGTTAGAGACTGGGTTGCAGAAGGACTTTTTCAGAAAGCAGAGGTTGGCAATTGCAGAGCAGAAGAACTGTTACAAAGAGAAGAGGTTGGAGACTGCAATACAAAAGGACTGTTACAGGGAGCAGAGGTTGGAGACTGGGTAGAAGAAGAATCGCTGCAGATTGCAGATGTTGGAGACTGGGGTGCAGTAGAACTGTCACAGAGAGCAGAGGTTGGAGACTGAGTTGCAGAAGGATTGTTACAAAAAGCAGAGTTTGGAAACTGAGGTGCAGAAAGATCGTTCCAGAGAGAAGAGGTCGGAGACTGGGGTGCAGAAGGCCTGTTACAGAGAGCAGAGTTTGAGACTGGGGTGCAGAAGACCTTTTACAGAGAGCTGAGTTTGGAGACTGGGGTGCAGAAGGATTGTTACAGATACCTCAGTTTGGAGACTGGGGTGCAGAACGATCGTTGCAGAGAGCAGAGGTTTCAGATTGAGGCTTAGAAGGACTGTTACAGAAAGCAGAGTTTTGCAATTCACGTGTAGAAGAACCATTATAGAGAGAAGAGTCTTGAGACTGGGGTGCAGAAGGACTTCTACAAAGAGCAGAGTTTGGAGACTGAGATGAAAATGATCTTCTAGAGAGCAGAATCTGGAAACTGGGGTGCAGAAGGACTGTTGCAGAGAGCAGAGGTTGGAGTCTGAGGGGCAAAAGTATCGTTGCAGAGAGAAGAGTTTGGAGACTGGGGTGCAGAAAGACTATTAGAGAAAAAAGAGGCTTGCAATTGGGGAGCAGAAGGACCGTTACAAAGAGAAGAGGTTGGAGACTGCGATACAAAAGGACTGTTAAAGAGAGCAGAGGTTGGAGACTGGGTAGAAGAAGGATCCTTTCATAGAGCAGATGTTGGAGACTATGGTCCAGAAGGACTGTTACAGAGAACAGAGGTTGGAGACTGAGTTGCAGATGGATCCTTACAGAGAGCTGAGGTTGGAGACTGGGGTGCAGAAGGACCGTTAGTGAGAGCAGAGTTTGTAGACTGAGGTACAGAAGCACTGTTACATAGAGCAGAGGTTGGAGAATGGGGTGCAGAAGGCCTATTACAAAGAGCAGAGGTTGGATACTGGGGTGCAGAAGGACTGTTAAAGAGAGCAGAGTTTTGAGAATGGGGTGAAGAAGGATCCTTGCCGAGAACAGAGATTTCAGACTGAGATTCAGAAGGACTGTAGCAGAGAGCAGAGTTAGGAGACTGAGGTGCAGAAGGACTGTTACAGAGAGCAGAGGTTGGAGACTGGGGTGCAGAAGGAGTGATACAGACAACAGAGTTTGAAGATTGGGGTGCAGATACACTGTAGAGGGAGCAGAGGTTGGAGACTGGGGTGCAGAAGGATTGTTACAGAGAGCAGAGGTTTGAGACTCGAGTGCAGAAGGACTGTTACAGAGAGCAGAATTTCGAGACTGTGGTGCAGAAGAACTGTTACAAATAGCAGAGGTTGGAGACTGGGGTGTAGAAGGCATGTAACAGAGAGCAGAATTTGGAGACTGAGGTGCAGAAAAATTGGTACAGAGTGGAGTGGTTGGCGACTGAGGAGCAGAAGGACTGTTACAGAGAGCAGACTTTGGAACCTGAGGTGCAGAAGGATTGTTGCAGAGATCAGACTTTGGAGACTGAGGTGCAGAAGGATCTTTACAGAGAGCAGAGGTTGGAGACTGGGGTAAGGAACAAAGTTACAGAAAGCACAGTTCAGAGACTGGGGAGCAGAAGAAATGTTGCACAGAGCATAGGTTGGAACTGGGGTGCAGAAGGACTATTGCAGATAACAAATTTGGAGACGGAGGTGCAGAATAACTGATACAGAGAGCAGAGGTTTGAGACTGAGGTCCAGAAGGATTGCAACAGAGATCAGAGTGTGGAGACTGGGTTGCAGAATGAGTGTTACAGAGAGCAGAATTTTGAGATTGGGGTGCAGAAGATCTGTTACCGAGAGCAGAGGTTGGAGACTGGGGTGCGGAAGGAGAGTTGCAGAGTGCAGAGTTTGGAGAAGGAGGTGCAGAAGGACTGTTACAGGAGCAGAGGTTAAAAACTGGGGTGCAGAAGGACCGTTGCAGAGAGCAGAGCTTTGAGCTTGGGGGAACAAGGATCGTTGCAGAGAGCAGATGTTGGAGACTGGGGTGCAGAAGGACTGTTACAGAGAGCAGAGGTTGGAGACTGAGGTGCAGAAGGGTCGTTTCAGAGCTTAGAGGTTGGAGACTGGGGTGCAGAAAGACCGTTACAGATTGCAGAGGTTAGATACTGAGGTGCAGAAGGACTTTTACAGAGAGCAGAGGTTGGAGACTGTGGTGCCGATGGATCATTGCTGAGAGCAGAGGTTGGAGACTGAGGTGAAGAAGGATTGTTACAGAGAGCAGATTTTGGACACTTATGTGCAGAAGGACTGTTACAGAGAGCAGAGCTTGGAGTATGGGGTGCACAAGGACTGTTGCAGAGAGCAGAGTTTGGAGACTGGGGTGCAGAAACATCGTTACAGAGAGCAGAAGTTGGAGACTGAGGTGCAGAAGGATGGCTACAGAGAGCAGATTTTGAAGACCAGGGTGCAGTAGGATAGTTACAGAAAGCACAGGTTGGAGACTGGGGTGCAGAAGAAATGTTGCAGAGAGCACAGGTTGGAGACTGTGATGCAGAAGGACTATAGCAGAGAGCAAAGTTTGGAGACTGGAGTGTAGAAGGACTGTTGCAGAGAGCAGACATTGGAGACTGGGATGCAGAATGATCTTTGCAGAGAGCAGAGGTTGGAGACTGGGGAGCAGAAGGTCCGTTGCAGAGTGAAGAGTTTGGAGACTGAGGTGCAGAAGGACTGTTACAGAGAGCAGAGTTTGGAGACTGGGTTGCAGAAGACCTGTTACAGAGAGTAGATGTTGGAGACTTGGGTGCAGAAGGATTGTTACAGATAGCAGATTTTGGAGACTGGGCTGTAGAAGGATCGATGTAGAGAGCAGAGGTTTAAGATTGAGGCTTAGGAGGACTGTTACAGAGAGAAGAAGTTGGAGTCTGTGGTGCAAAAGGACTTTTATAGAAAGTAGAGTTTGGCAATTGGGGTGCAGATGGACCTTTACAAAGAGAAGAGGTTGGAGACTGCGATACAAAAGGACTTTTACAGAAATCAGAGTTTGGAGACTGGGTAGAAAAAGGATCCTTGCAGAGAGCAGATGTTGGAGACTGGGGTGCAGAAGCACTGTTACAGAGAGCAGAGGTTGGAGACTGAGTTGCAGAAGTACAGTTACAGAGAGTACAGGTTGGAGACTGGGGTGCAGAAGAAATGTTGCAGAGAGCAGAGTTTGGAGACTTGGGAGCATAAGGACTGATGCAGAGACCAGAGATTGGAGCCTGGAGTGCAGAAGAACTGATACACAAAGCTGAGGTTGGAGACTGGCGTTCAGAAGGACCGTTACAGGGAGTAGAGTTTGGAGACTGCAGTAGAGAAGGACTTTTACAGAGAGCAAATTTTTGAAACTGGGGTGCAGAACGACTGTTGCAGAAAACAGAGGGCGGATTCTGGGGTTCAGAAAAACCGTTGCAGAGAGAAGAGTTTGGAGACTGAGGTGCAGAAGGATTGTTACAGAGAGCAGAGGTTGGAGACTGGGGTCCTGAAGGACTGTTGCAGAGAGTAGAGTTTGGAGACTGAGGTGAAGAAGGATCGTTTCAGAGAGAAGAGGTTGAAGAATGGGGTGCAGAAGGCCTGTTACAGAGAGCAGAGATTGGAGACTGGGGTGGAGAAGGCCTGTTACAGAGAGCAGAGTTTGGAGACTGGGGTGCAGAAGGAATTTTACAGTTAGCACAATTTCGAGACTGGGTTTCTCAAAGATCTTACAGAGAGCATTTTGGAGACTGAGGTTCAGAAGGACTATTACAGAGAGCAATGTTTGGAAATTGGGGTGCAGAAGGATTGTGGCAGAGAGCAGAGTTTTCAGACTTAGCTTAAGGAGGACTGTTGCAGAGAGCAGATGTTGGATCCTGGGGTGCAGAAGGACTATTGCAAGGAGCAGAGTTTTGAGACCGGGGTGCAGAAGGAACGTTGCAGAGAGCAAAGGTTGGAGACTGGGTTGCAGAACGACTGTTACAGAGAGCAGAGGTTGAAGACTGGGGTGCAGAAGGCTTGTTACAGAGAGCAGAGTTTGGAGACTGGGGTGCAGAAGGACTGTTAGAGAGAGCAGCATTTGGAGAATGCGTGGCAGAAGGATCTTACAGAGAATAGAGGTTGGAGATGGAGGTGCAAAAGGAGTTTTAAAGAGAGTAGAGTGTGGAGACTGGGGTGCAGAAGAAGTGTTCCAGAGAGCAGAATTTGGATATTGAGGTGCAGAAGAACTGTTACTAAGAGCAGAGGTTGGAGACTGGGGTGCAGAAGGACTGTTGCAGAGAGCAGAGTTTGGAGA
>NW_027524986.1:0-25422 GCF_052094955.1 Ictidomys tridecemlineatus
CTGTTGATTTAGCCCTAAGCAGAGACTGGCGAGAATCACTTCCATGGAAAGGGCCTGCCAAGCTTCCAAAAAACTACGAGTTGCCTGAAATCTCAGCAAACACTTTTTCACCCAATCTTGATGATACTTTCAGGTAATGATCAGTACACCAATCCCACTTGGCTCGCCAAAATTTCGTTCTTCTAGGTTAAACCGTTCGTTTGCAGTAACCGTTTTCATTTTGAGTTTTCACTCTGTTTTCTCTTTATCGGATACATGTATTGGGAACTCTAAATCAAACACGATTTTGCTAGCTCTTTGAAAGTTGACACAATAAAGCAGTTTCAAGTTCTATCTCTATGGTTTGTTTGCTGTTGATGTAGCCCTAAGCAGAGACTGGCGAGAATCACTTTCATGGAAAGGGCCTGAGAAGCTTCCAGAAAACTAAGAGTTGCCTGAAATCTCAGCAAACACTTTTTCACCCAATCTTGATGATACTTTCAGGTAATGATCAGTACACCAATCCCTCTTGGCTCGCCAAATTTCGTTCTTCTAGGTTAAACCATTTGTATGCAGTAACCGTTTTCATTTTCAGGTTTCACTCTGTTTTCGCCTATAGGGATACATGTATATGGAACTCTAAATTAAACACTGTTTGTGCTAGCTGTTTGAAACTTGACACAATAAAGCAGTTTCAAGTTCTATCTCCATGGTTTGTTTGCTGTTGATGTAGCCCTAAGCAGAGACTGGCGAGAATCACTTCCATGGAAAGGGCCTGCGAAGCTTCCAAAAATCTACGAGTTGCCTGAAATCTGAGCAAACACTTTTTAACTTAATCTTGATGATACTTTCAGGTAATGATCAGGACACCAATCCCACTTGGCTCGCCAAATTTCGTTTCTCTAGGTTAAACCATTCGTATGCAGTAACCTTTTTCATTTTGAGGTTTCACTCTGTTTTCTCCTATAGGGATACATGTATTGGGAACTCTAAATCAAATACGGTTTGTGCTAGCTCTTTGAAACTTGACACAATAAAGCAGTTTCAAGTACTATCTCTATGGTTTGTTTGCTGTTGATATAGCCCTAAGCAGAGACTGGCGAGAATCACTTTCATGGAAAGGGCCTGACAAGCTTCCAGAAAACTACGAATTCCCTGAAATCTCAGCAAACACTTTTTCACCCAATATTGATGATACTTTCAGGTAATGATCAGTACACCAATCCCACTTGGCTCGCCAAATTTCGTTCTTCTAGGTTAAACCGTTGGTATGCAGTAACCGTTTTCATTTTGAGGTTTCCCTCTGTTTTCTCCTATAGGGATACATGTATTTGGAACTCTAAATCAAACACGGTTTGTGCTAGCTCTTTGAAACTTGACACAATAACGCAGTTTCAAGTTCTATCTTTATGATTTGTTTGCTGTTGATGTAGCCCAAAGCAGAGACTGGCGAGAAACACATTCAAGGAAAGGGCCTTCCAAGCTTCCAAAAAATACGAGTTGCCTGGAATCTCAGCAAACACTTTTTCACCCAATCTTGATGATCCTTTCAGGTAATGAGCAGTACACCAATCCCACTTGGCTCGCCAAATTTCATTCTCATAGGTTAAACCTTTCATTTGAAGTAACCGTTTTCATTTTGAGGTTTCACTCTGTTTTCCCCTATAGAGATACATGTATTTGGACCTCTAAATCAAACACGGTTTTTGCTAGCTCTTTGAAACTTGACACAATAAAGTAGTTTCAAGTTCTATCTCTATGGTTTGTTTGCTGTTGATGTAGCCCTAAGCAGAGACTGGCGAGAATCACATTCATGGAAAGGGCCTGCCAAGCTTCCAAATAACTACGAGTTTCCTGGAATCTCAGCAAACACTTTTTCACCCAATCTTGATGATACTTTCAGGTAATGATCAGTACACCAATCCCACGTGGCTCGCCAAATTTCGTTCTTCTAGGATAAACCGTTCGTTTGCAGTAACCGGTTTCATTTTCAGGTTTCACTCTGTATTCTACTATAGGGATACATGTATTTGGAACTCTAAATCAAACACGGTTTGCGCTAGCTCTTCGAAACTTGACACAATAAAGCAGTTTCAAGTTCTAATTCTATGGTTTGTTTGCTGTTGATGTAGACCTAAGCAGAGACTGGCGAGAATCACTTTCATGGAAAGGGCCTGCCAAGCTTCCAAAAAACTACGAGTTGCCTGAAATCTCAGCAAACACTTTTTCACCCAATCTTGATGATACTTTCAGGTAATGATCAGTACACCAATCCAACTTGGCTCGCCACATTTCATTCTTCTAGGTTAAACCGTTCGTTTGCAGTAACCGTTTTCATTTTGAGGTTTCATTCTGTTTTCTCCTATAGGGATACATGTATTGGGAACTCTAAATCAAACACGGTTTGTGCTAGCTCTTTGGAACTTGACACAATAAAGCAGTTTCAAGTTCTATCTCTATGGTTTGTTTGCTGTTGATGTAGCCCTAAGCAGAGACTGGCGAGAATCACATTCATGGAAAGAGCCTGCCAGGCTTCCAAACAACTACGAGTTGCCTGAAATCTCAGCAAACCCTTTTTCACCCAATCTTGATGATACTTTCAGGTAATGATCAGTACACCAATCTCACTTGGCTCACCAAATTTCGTTCTTCTAGGTTAAACCGTTCGTTTGCAGTAACCGTTTTCATTTTGAGGTCACTCTGTTTTCTCCTATAGGGATATATGTATTTGGAACTCTAAATCAAACACGGTTTGTGCTAGCTCTTTGAAACTTCACACAATAAAGCAGTTTCAAGTTCTGTCTCTATGAATTTTTTGCTGTTCATGTAGACCTAAGCAGAGACTGGCGAGAATCACTTTCATGGAAAGGGTCTGACAAGCTTCCAAAAAACTACGAGTTGCCTGAAATCTCAGCAAACACTTTTTCACCCAATCTTGATGATACTTTCAGGTAATGATCAGTACACCAATCCCACTTGGCTCGCCAAATTTCATTCTTCTAGGTTAAACCTTTCATTTGCAGTAACCGTTTTCATTTTGAGGTTTCACTCTGTTTTCCCCTATAGGGATACATGTATTTGGAACTCTAAATCAAACACGGTTTGTGCTAGCTCTTTGAAACTTGACACAATAAAGCAGTTTCCAGTTCTATCTCTATGGTTTGTTTGCTGTTGATGTAGCCCAAAGCAGAGACTGGCGAGAAACACATTCAAGGAAAGGGCCTTCCAAGCTTCCAAAAAACTACGAGTTGCCTGAAATCTCAGCAAACACTTTTTTACCCAATCTTGATGATTCTTTCAGGTAATGATCAGTACACCAATCCCACTTGGCTCGCCAAATTTTGTTCTTCTGGGTTAAACCGTTCGTTTGCAGTAACCGTTTTCATTTTGAGGTTTCACTCTGTTTTCTCCTATAGGGATACATGTATTTGGAACTCTAAATCAAACACGGTTTGTGCTAGCTATTTGAAACTTGACACAATAAAGCAGTTTCAAGATCTATCTCTATGGTTTGTTTGCTGTTCATGTAGCCCTAAGCAGAGACTGGCGAGAATCACTTTCATGGAAAGGGCCTGCCAAGCTTCCAAAAAACTACGAGTTGCCTGAAATCTCAGCAAACACTTTTTCACCCAATCTTGATGATACTTTCAGGTAATGATCAGTACACCAATCCCACTTGGCTCGCCAAATTTCATTCTTATACGTTAAACCTTTCATTTGCAGTAACCGTTTTCATTTTGAGGTTTCACTCTGTTTTCCCCTATAGAGATACATGTATTTGGAACTCTAAATCAAACACGGTTTTTGCTAGCTCTTTGAAACTTGACACAATAAAGCAGTTTCAAGTTCTATCTCTATGATTTGTTTGCTGTTGATGTAGCCCTAAGCAGAGACTGGCGAGAATCACATTCAAGGAAAGGGCCTGCCAAGCTTCCAAAAAACTACGAGTTTCCTGGAATCTCAGAAAACACTTTTTCACCCAATCTTGATGATACTTTCAGGTAATGATCAGTACACCAATCAAACGTGGCTCGCCAAATTTCGTTCTTCTAGGTTAAACCGTTCGTTTGCAGTAACCGGTTTCATTTTCAGGTTTCACTCTGTATTCTACTATAGGGATACATGTATTTGGAACTCTAAATCAAACACGGTTTGTGCTAGCTTTTTGAAACTTGACACAATAAAGCAGTTTCAAGTTCTATCTCTATGGTTTGTTTGCTGTTGATGTAGCCCTAAGCAGAGACTGGCGAGAATCACTTTCATGGAAAGGGCCTGCCAAGCTTCCAAAAAACTACGAGTTGCCTGGAATCTCAGCAAACACTTTCTCACCCAATCTTGATGATACTTTCAGGTAATGATCAGTACACCAATTCCACTTGGCTCGCCAAATTTCGTTCTTCTAGGATAAACCGTTCGTTTGCAGTAACCGTTTTCATTTTGAGGTTTCACTCTGTTTTCCCCTATAGGGATACATGTATTGGGAACTCTAAATCAAACACGGTTTGGGCTAGCTCTTTGAAACTTGACACAATACAGGAGTTTCAAGTTCTATCTCTATGGTTTGTTTGCTGTTCATGTAGCCCTAAGCAGAGACTGGCGAGAATCACTTTCATGGAAAGGGCCTGCCAAGCTTCCAAAAATCTACGAGTTGCCTGAAATCTCAGCAAACACTTTTTCACCCAATCTTGATGATTCTTTCATGTAATGATCAGTACACCAATCCCACTTGGCTCGCCAAATTTCGTTCTTCTAGGTTAAACCGTTCGTTCGCAGTAACCGTTTTCATTTTGAGGTTTCACTCTCTTTTCTCCTATAGGTATTCATGTATTTGGAACTCTAAATCAAACACGGTTTGTGCTAGCTCTTTGAAACTTGACACAATAAAGCAGTTTCCAGTTCTATCTCTATGGTTTGTTTGCTGTTGATGTAGCCCAAAGCAGAGACTGGCGAGAAACACATTCAAGGAAAGGGCCTTCCAAGCTTCCAAAAAACTACAAGTTGCCTGAAATCTCAGCAAACACTTTTTTACCCAATCTTGATGATACTTTCAGGTAATGATCAGTACACCAATCCCACTTGGCTCGCCAAATTTTGTTCTTCTGGGTTAAACCGTTCGTTTGCAGTAACCGTTTTCATTTTGAGGTTTCACTCTGTTTTCTCCTATAGGGATACATGTATTTGGAACTCTAAATCAAACACGGTTTGTGCTAGCTATTTGAAACTTGACACAATAAAGCAGTTTCAAGTTCTATCTCTATGGTTTGTTTGCTGTTCATGTAGCCCTAAGCAGAGACTGGCGAGAATCACTTTCATGGAAAGGGCCTGCCAAGCTTCCAAAAAACTACGAGTTGCCTGAAATCTCAGCAAACACTTTTTCACCCAATCTTGATGATACTTTCAGGTAATGATCAGTACACCAATCCCACTTGGCTCGCCAAATTTCATTCTTATAGGTTAAACCTTTCATTTGCAGTAACCGTTTTCATTTTGAGGTTTCACTCTGTTTTCCCCTATAGAGATACATGTATTTGGAACTCTAAATCAAACACGGTTTTTGCTAGCTCTTTGAAACTTGACACAATAAAGCAGTTTCAAGTTCTATCTCTATGGTTTGTTTGCTGTTGATGTAGCCCTAAGCAGAGACTGGCGAGAATCACATTCAAGGAAAGGGCCTGCCAAGCTTCCAAAAAACTACGAGTTTCCTGGAATCTCAGAAAACACTTTTTCACCAAATCTTGATGATACTTTCAGGTAATGATCAGTACACCAATCAAACGTGGCTCGCCAAATTTCGTTCTTCTAGGTTAAACCGTTCGTTTGCAGTAACCGGTTTCATTTTCAGGTTTCACTCTGTATTCTACTATAGGGATACATGTATTTGTAACTCTAAATCAAACACGGTTTGTGCTAGCTTTTTGAAACTTGACACAATAAAGCAGTTTCAAGTTCTATCTCTATGGTTTGTTTGCTGTTGATGTAGCCCTAAGCAGAGACTGGCGAGAATCACTTTCATGGAAAGGGCCTGACAAGCTTCCAAAAAACTACGAGTTGCCTGAAATCTCTGCAAACAGTTTCTCACCCAATCTTGATGATACTTTCAGGTAATGATCAGTACACCAATCCCACATGGCTCGCCAAATTTCGTTCTTTTAGGTTAAACCGTTCGTTTGCAGTAACCGTTTTCATTTTGAGGTTTCACTCTGTTTTCTCCTATAGGGATACATGTATTTGGAACTCTAAATCAAACACGGTTTGTGCTAGCTCTTTGAAACTTGACACAATAAAGCAGTTTGAAGTTCTATCTCTATGGTTTGTTTGCTGTTCATGTAGCCCTAAGAAGAGACTGGCGAGAATCACTTTCATGGAAAGGGCCTGCCAAGCTTCAAAATAACTACGAGTTGCCTGAAATCTCAGCAAACACTTTTTAATCCAATCTTGATGATACTTTCAGGTAATGATCAGTACACCAATCCAACTTGGCTCACCAAATTTCATTCTTATAGGTTAAACCGTTCATTTGCAGTAACCGTTTTCATTTTGAGGTTTCACTCTGTTTTCCCCATTAGGGATACATGTATTTGGAACTCGAAATCAAACACGGTTTCTGCTAGCTCTTTGAAACTTGACACAATAAAGCAGTTTCAATTTCTATCTCTATGGTTTGTTTGCCTTTGATGTAGCCCTAAGCAGAGACTGGCAAAAATCACTTTCATGGAAAGGGCCTGACAAGCTTCCAAAAAACTACGAGTTGCCTGAAATCTCAGCAAACACTTTCTCACCCAATCTTGACGATACTTTCAGGTAATGATCAGTACACCAATCCCACTTGGGTCGCCAAATTTCGTTCTTCTAGGTTAATCCGTTCGTATGCAGTAACCGTTTTCATTTTGAGGTTCCACTCTGTTTTTTTCTATGGGGATACATGTATTTAGAACTCTAAATCCAACACGGTTTGTGCTAGCTCTTTGAAACTTGACACAATAAAGCAGTTTCAAGTTCTATCTCTATGGTTTGTTTGCTGTTGATGTAGCACTAAGCAGAGACTGGCGAGAATCACTTTCAAGGAAAGGGCCTTCCAAGCTTCCAAAAAACTACGAGTTGCCTGAAATCTCAGCAAACACTTTTTCACCCAATCTTGATCATACTTTCAGGTAATGATCAGTACACCAATCCCACTTGGCTCGCCAAATTTCGTTCTTCTAGGTTAAACTGTTCGTTTGCAGTAACCGTTTTCATTTTGAGGTGTCACTCGGTTTTCTCCTATAGAGATACATGTATTTGGAACTCTAAATCAAACACGGTTTGTGCTAGCTTATTGAAACTTGACACAATAAAGCAGTTTCAAGTTCTATCTGTATGGTTTGTTTGCTGTTGATGTAGCCCTAAGCAGAGACTGGCGAGAATCACTTTCATGGAAAGGGCCTGCCAAGCTTCCAAAAAACTACGAGTTGCCTGAAATCTCAGCAAACACTTTCTCACCCAATCTTGATGATACTTTCAGGTAATGATCAGTACACCAATCCCACTTGGCTCGCCAAATTTTGTTCTTCTAGGTTAAACCGTTCGTTTGCAGTAACCATTTTCATTTTGAGGTTTCACTCTGTTTTCTCCTATAGGGATACATGTATTGGGAACTCTAAATCAAACACGGTTTGGGCTAGCTCTTTGAAACTTGACACAATACAGGAGTTTCAAGTTCTATCTCTATGGTTTGTTTGCTGTTCATGTAGCCCTAAGCAGAGACTGGCGAGAATCACTTTCATGGAAAGGGCCTGCCAAGCTTCCAAAAAACTACGAGTTGCCTGAAATCTCAGCAAACACTTTTTCACCCAATCTTGATGATATTTTCAGGTAATGATCACTACACCAATCCCACTTGGCTCGCCAAATTTAGTTCTTCTAGGTTAAACCGTTTGTTTGCAGTAACCGTTTTCATTTTGAGGTTACACTCGGTTTTCTCCTATAGGGATTCATGTATTTGGAACTCTAAATCAAACACGGTTTGTGCTAGCTTTTTGAAACTTGACACAATAAAGCAGTTTGAAGTTCCATCACTATGGTTTCTTTGCTGTTGATGTAGCCCTAAGCAGAGACTGGCGAGAATCACATTCAAGGAAAGGGCCTGCCAAGCTTCCAAAAAACTACGAGTTGCCTGTAATCTCAGCAAACACTTTTTCACCCAATCTTGATGATACTTTCAGGTAATGATCAGCACACCAATCCCACTTGGCTGGCGAAATTTCATTCTTCTAGGTTAAATCGTTCGTTTGCAGTAACCGTTTTCATTTTGAGGTTTCACTCTGTTTTCTCCTATAGGGATACATGTTTCTGGAACTCTAAATCAAACACGGTTTGTGCTAGCTTCTTGAAACTTGACACAATAAAGCAGTTTCAAGTTCTATCTGTATGGTTTGTTTGCTGTTGATGTAGCCCTAAGCAGAGACTGGCGAGAATCACTTTCATGGAAAGGGCCTGACAAGCTTCCAAAAAACTACGAGTTGCCTGAAATCTCAGCAAACAGTTTCTCACCCAATATTGATGATACTTACAGGTAATGATCAGTACACCAATCCCACTTGGCTCGCCAAATTTCGTTCTTTTAGGTTAAACCGTTCGTTTGCAGTAACCGTTTTCATTTTGAGGTTTCACTCTGTTTTCTCCTATAGGGATACATGTATTTGGAACTCTAAATCAAACACGGTTTGTGCTAGCTCTTTGAAACTTGACACAATAAAGCAGTTTGAAGTTCTATCTCTATGATTTGTTTGCTGTTCACGTAGCCCTAAGAAGAGAGTGGCGAGAATCACTTTCATGGAAAGGGCCTGCCAAGCTTCAAAATAACTACGAGTTGCCTGAAATCTGAGCAAACACTTTTTAACCCAATCTTGATGATACTTTCAGGTAATGATCAGTACACCAATCCAACTTGGCTCGCCAAATTTCATTCTTATAGGTTAAACCGTTCATTTGCAGTAACCGTTTTCATTTTGAGGTTTCACTCTGTTTTCCCCATTAGGGATACATGTATTTGGAACTCTAAATCAAACACGGTTTGTGCTAGCTCTTTGAAACTCGACACAATAAAGCAGTTTCAAGTTCTATCTCTATGGTTTGTTTGCTGTTGATGTAGCCCTAAGCAGAGACTGGCGAGAATCACATTCAAGGAAAGGGCCTGCCAAGCTTCCAAAAAACTACGAGTTGCCTGGAATCTCAGCAAACACTTTCTCACCCAATCTTGATGATACTTTCAGGTAATGATCAGTACACCAATTCCACTTGGCTCGCCAAATTTCGTTCTTCTAGGATAAACCGTTCGTTTGCAGTAACCGTTTTCATTTTGAGGTTTCACTCTGTTTTCCCCTATAGGGATACATGTATTGGGAACTCTAAATCAAACACGGTTTGGGCTAGCTCTTTGAAACTTGACACAATACAGGAGTTTCAAGTTCTATCTCTATGGTTTGTTTGCTGTTCATGTAGCCCTAAGCAGAGACTGGCGAGAATCACTTTCATGGAAAGGGCCTGCCAAGCTTCCAAAAATCTACGAGTTGCCTGAAATCTCAGCAAACACTTTTTCACCCAATCTTGATGATTCTTTCATGTAATGATCAGTACACCAATCCCACTTGGCTCGCCAAATTTCGTTCTTCTAGGTTAAACCGTTCGTTCGCAGTAACCGTTTTCATTTTGAGGTTTCACTCTCTTTTCTCCTATAGGTATTCATGTATTTGGAACTCTAAATCAAACACGGTTTGTGCTAGCTTTTTGAAACTTGACACAATAAAGCAGTTTCAAGTTCTATCTCTATGTTTTTTATTGCTGTTAATGTAGCCCAAAGCAGAGACTGGCACGAATCACATTCATGGAAAGGGCCTGCCAAGCTTCCAAAAAACTACGAATTGCCTGAAATCTCAGCAAACACTTTTTCACCCAATCTTGATGATACTTTCAGGTAGTGATCACTACACGAATCCCACTTGGCTCGCCAAATTTAGTTCTTCTAGGTTAAACCGTTTGTTTGCAGTAACCGTTTTCATTTTGAGGTTACACTCGGTTTTCTCATATAGGGATTCATGTATTTGGAACTCTAAATCAAACACGGTTTGTGCTAGCTTTTTGAAACTTGACACAATAAAGCAGTTTGAAGTTCCATCACTATGGTTTCTTTGCTGTTGATGTAGCCCTAAGCAGAGACTGGCGAGAATCACATTCATGGAAAGGGCCTGCCAAGCTTCCAAAAAACTACGAGTTGCCTGGAATCTCAGCAAACACTTTTTCACCCAATCTTGATGATACTTTCAGGTAATGATCAGCACACCAATCCCACTTGGCTGGCGAAATTTCATTCTTCTAGGTTAAATCGTTCGTTTGCAGTAACCGTTTTCATTTTGAGGTTTCACTCTGTTTTCTCCTATAGGGATACATGTTTTTGGAACTCTAAATCAAACACGGTTTGTGCTAGCTTCTTCAAACTTGACACAATAAAGCAGTTTCAAGTTCTATCTCTATGGTTTGTTTGCTGTTGATGTAGCCTTAAGCAGAGACTGGCAAGAATCACTTTCATAGAAAGGGCCTGCCAGGCTTCCAAACAACTATGAGTTGCCTGAAATCTCAGCAAACACTTTTTCACCCAATCTTGATGATACTTTTAGGTAATGATCAGTACACCAATCCCACTTGGCTCGCCAAATTTTGTTCTTCTAGGTTAAACCATTCGTTTGCAGTAACCGTTTTCATTTTGAGGTTTCACTCTGTTTTCTCCTATAGGAATACATGTATTTGGAACTCTAAATCAAACACGGTTTGTGCTAGCTCTTTGAAACTTGACACAATAAAGCAGTTTCAAGTTCTATCTCTATTATTTGTTTGCTGTTTATGTAGCCCTAAGCAGAGACTGGCGAGAATCACTTACATGAAAAGGGCTTGCCAAGTTTCAAAAAAACTACGAGTTTCCTGAAATCTCAGCAAACACTTTTTCACCCAATCTTGATGATACTTTCAGGTAATGATCAGTACACCAATCCCACTTGGCTCGCCAAATTTTGTTCCTCTAGGTTAAACCGTTCGTTTGCAGTAACCGTTTTCATTTTGAGGTTTCACTCTGTTTTCCCCTGTAGGGATACATGTATTTGGAAATCTAAATCAAACACGGTTTGTGCTAGCTTTTTGAAACTTGACACAATAAAGCAGTTTCAAGTTCTATCTCTATGGTTTGTTTGCTGTTGATGTAGCCCTAAGCAGAGACTGGCGAGAATCACATTCATGGAAAGGGCCTGACAAGCTTCCAAAAAACTACGAGTTGACTGAAATCTCAGCAAACAGTTTCTCACCTAATCTTGATGATACTTTCAGGTAATGATCAGTACACCAATCCCACTTGGCTCGCCAAAATTCGTTCTTCTAGGTTAAACCGTTTGTTTGCAGTAACCGTTTTCATTTTGAGGTTTCACTCTGTTTTCTCCTATAGGGATACATGTATTTGGAACTCTAAATCAAACACAGTTTGTGCTAGCTCTTTGAAACTTGACACAATAAAGCAGTTTGAAGTTCTATCTCTATGATTTGTTTGCTGTTCATGTAGCCCTAAGAAGAGACTGGCGAGAATCACTTTCATGGAAAGGGCCTGCCAAGCTTCAAAATAACTACGAGTTTCCTGAAATCTCAGCAAACACTTTTTAACCCAATCTTGATGATACTTTCAGGTAATGATCAGTACACCAATCCAACTTGGCTCGCCAAATTTCATTCTTATAGGTTAAACCGTTCATTTGCAGTAACCGTTTTCATTTTGAGGTTTCACTCTGTTTTCCCCATTAGGGATACATGTATTTGGAACTCTAAATCAAACACGGTTTGTGCTAGCTCTTTGAAACTTGACACAATAAAGCAGTTTCAATTTCTATCTCTATGGTTTGTTTGCTGTTGATGTAGCCCTAAGCAGAGACTGGCAAGAATCACTTTCATGGAAAGGGCCTGACAAGCTTCCAAAAAACTACGAGTTGCCTGAAATCTCAGCAAACACTTTCTCACACAATCTTGATGATACTTTCAGGTAATGATCAGTACACCAATCCCACTTGGGTCGCCAAATTTCGTTCTTCTAGGTTAATCCGTTCGTATGCAGTAACCGTTTTCATTTTGAGGTTCCACTCTGTTTTTTTCTATAGGGATCCATGTATTTGGAACTCTAAATCAAACACGGTTTGTGCTAGCACTTTGAAACTTGACACAATAAAGCAGTTTCAAGTTCTATCTCTAAGGTTTGTTTGCAGTTGATGTAGCACTAAGCAGAGACTGGCGAGAATCACTTTCATGGAAAGGGCCTTCCAAGCTTCCAAAAAACTACGAGTTGCCTGAAATCTCAGCAAACACTTTTTCACCCAATCTTGATGATACTTTCAGGTAATGATCAGTACACCAATCCCACTTGGCTCGCCAAATTTCGTTCTTCTAAGTTAAACTGTTCGTTTGCAGTAACCGTTTTCATTTTGAGGTGTCACTCTCTTTTCTCCTATAGAGATACATGTATTTGGAACTCTAAATCAAACACGGTTTGTGCTAGCTTATTGAAACTTGACACAATAAAGCAGTTTCAAGTTCTATCTCTATGGTTTGTTTGCTGTTGATGTAGCCCTAAGCAGAGACTGGCAAGAATCACTTTCATAAAAAGGGCCTGCCAGGCTTCCAAAATACTACGAGTTGCCTGGAATCTCAGCAAACACTTTTTCACCCAATCTTGATGATACTTTCAGGTAAAGATCAGTTACCAATCCCACTTGGCTCGCCAAATTTCGTTCTTCTAGGTTAAACCGTTCGTTTGCAGTAACTGGTTTCATTTTCAGGTTTCACTCTGTTTTCTACTATACGGATACATGTATTTGGAACTCTAAATCAAACACGGTTTGTGCTGGCTCTTTGAAACTTGACACAATAAAGCAGTTTCAAGTTCTATATCTATGGTTTGTTTGCTGTTGATGTAGCCCTTGCAGAGACTGGCGAGAATGACTTTCATGGAAAGGGCCAGCCAAGCTTCCAAACAACTACGAGTTTCCTGGAATCTCAGCAAACACTTTTTCACCCAATCTTGATGATACTTTCAGGTAATGATCAGTACACCAATCCCACTTGGCTCGCCAAATTTCGTTCTTCTAGGTTAAACCGTTCGTTTGCAGTAACCGTTTTCATTTTGAGGTTTCACTCTGTTTTCTCCTATAGGGATCCATGTATTTGGAACTCTAAATCAAACACGGTTTGTGCTGGCTCTTTGAAACTTGACACAATAAAGCAGTTTCAAGTTCTATCTCTATGGTTTGTTTGCTGTTGATGTAGCCCTAAGCAGAGACTGGCGAGAATCACATTCATGGAAAGGGCCTGCCAAGCTTCCAAAAAACTACGAGTTGCCTGAAATCTCAGCAAACACTTTTTCAACCAATCTTGATGATACTTTCAGGTAATGATCAGTACACCAATCCCACTTGGCTCGCCAAATTTCGTTCTTCTAGGTTAAACCGTTCGTTTGCAGTAACCGTTTTCATTTTGAGGTTTCACTCTGTTTTCTCCTATAGGGATACATGTTTTTGGAACTCTAAATCAAACACGGTTTGTGCTAGCTTTTTGAAACTTGACACAATAAAGCAGTTTAAAGTTCTATCTCTATGGTTTGTTTGCTGTTGATGTAGCCTTAAGCAGAGACTGGCAAGAATCACTTTCATGGAAAGGGTCTGCCAGGCTTTCAAACAACTACGAGTTGCCTGAAATCTCAGCAAACACTTTTTCACCCAATCTTGATGATATTTTCAGGTAATGATCAGTACACCAATCCCACTTGGCTCGCCAAATTTCGTTCTTCTAGGTTAAACAGCTCGTTTGCAGTAACCGTTTTCATTTTGAGGTTTCATTCTGTTTTCCCTATAGGGATACATGTATTTGGAACTCTAAATCAAACACGGTTTGTGCTAGCTCTTTGAAACTTGACACAATAAAGCAGTTTCAAGTTCTATCTCTATGGTTTGTTTGCTGTTCATGTAGCCCTAAGCAGAGACTGGCGAGAATCACTTTCATGGAAATGGCCTGCCAAGCTTCCAAAAAACTACGAGTTGCTTGAAATATCAGCAAACACTTTTTCACCCAATCGTGATGATACTTTCAGGTACTGATCAGTACACCAATCCCACTTGGCTCGCCAAATTTCGTTCTTCTAGGTTAAACCGTTCGTTTGCAGTAACCGTTTTCATTTTGAGGTTTCACTCTGTTTTCTCCTATAGGGATACATGTATTTGGAACTCTAAATAAAACACGGTTTGTGCTAGCTATTTGAAACTTGACACAATAAAGCAGTTTCAAGTTCTATCTCTATGTTTTTTTGCTGTTAATGTAGCCCTAAGCAGAGACTGGCACGAATCACAATCATGGAAAGGGCCTGCCAAGCTTCCAAAAAACTACGAATTGCCTGAAATCTCAGCAAACACTTTTTCACCCAATCTTGATGATACTTTCAGGTAATGATCAGTACACCAATCCCACCTTGGCTTGCCAAATTTCGTTCATCTAGGTTAAACCGTTCGTTTGCAGTAACCGGTTTTATTTTCAGGTTTCAGTCTGTTTTCTACTATAGGGATACATGTATTTGGAACTCTAAATCAAACACGGTTTGTGCTAGCTCTTTGAAACTTGACACAATAAAGCAGTTTCAAGTTCTATCTCTATGGTTTGTTTTCTGTTGATGTAGCCCTAAGCAGAGACTGGCGAGAATCACTTTCATGGAAAGGGCCAGCCAAGCTTCCAAACAACTACGAGTTGCCTGGAATTTTAGCAAACACTTTTTCACCCAATCTTGATGATACTTTCAGGTAATGATCAGTACACCAATCCAACTTGGCTCGCCAAATTTCGTTCTTCTAGGTTAAACCGTTCGTTTGCAGTAACCGTTTTCATTTTGAGGTTTCACTCTGTTTTCCCCTATAGGGATACATGTATTTGGAACTCTAAATCAAACACGGTTTGTGCTAGCTTTTTGAAACTTGACACAATAAAGCAGTTTCAAGTTCTATCTCTGTGGTTTCTTTGCTGTTGATGTAGCCCTAAGCAGAGACTGGCGAGAATCACTTTCATGGAAAGGGCCTGACAAGCTTCCAAAAAACTACGAGTTGCCTGAAATCTCAGCAAACAGTTTCTCACCCAATCTTGATGATACTTTCAGGTAATGATCAGTACATGAATCCCACTTGGCTCGCCCAATTTCGTTCTACTAGGTTAAACCGTTCGTTGCAGTAACTGTTTTCATTTTGAGGTTTCACTCTGTTTTCTCCTATAGAGATACATGTATTTGGAACTCTAAATCAAACACGGTTTGTGCTAGCTCTTTGAAACTTGACACAATAAAGCAGTTTCAAGTTCTATCTCTATGGTTTTTTTGCTGTTGATGTAGCCCTAGCAGAGACTGGCGAGAATGACTTTCATGGAAAGGGCCAGCCAAGCTTCCAAACAACTACGAGTTGCCTGGAATCTCAGCAAACACTTTTTCACCCAATCTTGATGATACTTTCAGGTAATGATCAGTACACCAATCCCACTTGGTTCGCCAAATTTCGTTCTTCTAGGTTAAACCGTTCGTTTGCAATAACCGTTTTCATTTTGAGGTTTCACTCTGTTTTCCCCTATAGGGATACATGTATTTGGAACTCTAAATCAAACAAGGTTTGTGCTAGCTCTTTGGAACGTGACACAATAAAGCAGTTTCAAGTTCTATCTCTATATTTTTTTTGCTGTTAATGTAGCCCTAAGAAGAGACTGGCGTGAATCACTTTCATGGAAAGTGCCTGCCAAGCTTCCAAAAAATTACGAGTTGCCTGAAATCTCAGCAAACACTTTTTCACCCAATCTTGATGATACTTTCAGGTAATGATCAGTACAACAATCCCACTTGGCTCGCCAAATTTCGTTCTTCTAGGTTAAACCGTTCGTTTTCAGTAACCGGTTTCATTTTCAGGTTTCACTCTGTTTTCTACTATAGGGATAAATGTATTTGGAACTCGAATCAAACAAGGTTTGTGCTAGCTCTTTGAAACTTGACACAATAAAGCAGTTTCAAGTTCTATCTCTATGGTTTGTTTGCTGTTGATGTAGCCCTAAGCAGAGACTGGCGAGAATCACTCTCATGGAAAGGGCCAGCCAAGCTTCCAAACAACTACGAGTTGCCCTGGAATCTCAGGAAACACTTTTTCACCCAATCTTGATGATACTTTCAGGTAATGATCAGTACACCAATCCCACTTAGCTCGCCAAATTTTGTTCTTCTAGGTTAAACCGTTCGTTTGCAGTAACCGTTTTCATTTTGAGGTTTCACTCTGTTTTCTCCTATAGGGATACATGTATTTGGAACTCTAAATCAAACACGGTTTGGGCTAGCTCTTTGAAACTTGACACAATACAGGAGTTTCAAGTTCTATCTCTATGGTTTGTTTGCTGTTCATGTAGCCCTAAGCAGAGACTGGCGAGAATCACTTTCATCGAAAGGGCCTGCCAAGATTCCAAAAAACTAAGAGTTGCTTGAAATATCAGCAAACACTTTTTCAACCAATCTTGATGATACTTTCAGGTAATGATCAGTACACCAATCCCTCTTGGCTCGCCAAATTTCGTTCTTCTAGGTTAAACCATTCGTTTGCAGTAACCATTTTCATTTTGAGGTTTCACTCTGTTTTTTCCTATAGGGATACATGTATTTGGAACTCTAAATCAAACACGGTTTGGGCTAGCTCTTTGAAACTTGACACAATAAAGCAGGTTCAAGTTCTATCTCTATGGTTTCTTTGCTGTTCATGTAGCCCTAAGCAGAGACTGGCGAGAATCACTTTCATGGAAAGGGCCTGCCAAGCTTCCAAAAAACTACGAGTTGCTTGAAATATCAGCAAACACTTTTTCACCCAATCGTGATGATACTTTCAGGTAATGATCAGTACACCAATCCCACTTGGCTCGCCAAATTTCGTTCTTCTAGGTTAAACCGTTCGTTTGCAGTAACCGTTTTCATTTTCAGGTTTCACTCTGTTTTCTCCTATAGGGATACATGTATTTGGAATTCTAAATCAAACAAGGTTTGTGCTAGCTCTTTGAAACTTGACACAATAAAGCAGTTTCAAGTTCTATCTCTATGTTTTTTTTGCTGTTAATGTACCCCTAAGCAGAGACTGGCATGAACCACTTTCATGGAAAGGGCCTGCCTAGCTTCCAAAAAACTACGAGTTGCCTGAAATCTCAGCAAACACTTTTTCACCCAATCTTGATGATACTTTCAGGTAATGATCAGTACACCAATCCCACTTGGCTCGCCAAATTTCGTTCTTCTATGTTAAACCTTTCGTTTGCAGTAACCATTTTCATTTTCAGGTTTCACTCTGTTTTTAACTATAGGGATACATGTATTTGGAACTCTAAATCAAACACGGTTTGTGCTAGCTCTTTGAAACTTGACACAATAAAGCAGTTTCAAGTTCTATCTCTATGGTTTGTTTGCTGTTGATGTAGCCCTAAGCAGAGACTGGCGAGAATCACTTTCATGGAAAGGGCCTGCCAAGCTTCCAAAAAACTACGAGTTGCCTGCAATCTCAGCAAACATTTTTTCACCCAATCTTGATGATACTTTCAGGTAATCATCAGTACACCAATCCCACTTGGCTCGCCAAATTTCGTTCTTCTAGGTTAAACCGTTCTTATGCAGTAACCGTTTTCATTTTGAGGTTTCACTCTGTTTTCTTTTATAGGGATACATGTATTTGGAACTCTAAATTAAACACGGTTTGTGCTAGCTTTTTGAAACTTGACACAATAAAGCAGTTTCAAGTTCTATTTCTATGGTTTGTTTGCTGTTGATGTAGCCCTAAGCAGAGACTGGCGAGAATCACTTTCATGGAAAGGGCCTGCCAAGCTTCCAAAAAACTACGAGTTGCCTGAAATCTCAACAAACACTTTTTCACCCAATCTTGATGATACTTTCAGGTAATGATCAGTACACCAATCCCACTTGGCTCGCCAAATTTCGTTCTTCTAGGTTAAACCATTCCTTGGCAGTAACCGGTTTCATTTTGAGGTTTCACTCTGTTTTCTCCTATAGGGATTCATGTATTTGGAACTCTAAATCAAACACGGTTTTTGCTAGCTTTTTGAAACTTGACACAATAAAGCAGTTTCAAGTTCTATCTCTATGGTTTGTTTGCTGTTGATGTAGCCCTAAGCAGAGACTGGCGAGAATCACATTCAGGGAAAGGGCCTGCCAAGCTTCCAAAAAACTACGAGTTGCCTGGAATCTCAGCAAACACTTTTTCACCCAATCTTGATGATACTTTCAGGTAATGATCAGTACACCAATCCCACTTGGCTCGCCAAATTTCGTTCTTCTAGGTTAAACCGTTCGTTTGCAGTAACCGGTTTCATTTTCAGGTTTCACTCTGTTTTCTACTATAGGAATACATGTATTTGGAACTCTAAATCAAACACGGTTTGTGCTAGCTCTTTGAAACTTGACACAATAAAGCAGTTTCAAGTTCTATCTCTATGGTTTGTTTGCTGTTGATGTAGCCCTAGCAGAGACTGGCGAGAATGACTTTCATGGAAAGGGCCAGCCAAGCTTCCAAACAACTACGAGTTGCCTGGAATCTCAGCAAACACTTTTTCACCCAATCTTGATGATACTTTCAGGTAATGATCAGTACACAAATCCCACTTGGCTCGCCAAATTTCGTTTTTCTCAGTTAAACCATTCGTTTGCAGTAACCGTTTTCATTTTGAGGTTTCACTCTGTTTTCTCCTATAAGGATCCATGTATTTGGAACTCTAAATCAAACACGGTTTGTGCTGGCTCTTTGAAACTTGACACAATAAAGCAGTTTCAAGTTCTATCTCTATGGTTTGTTTGCTGTTGATGTAGCCCTACGCAGAGACTGGCGAGAATCACATTCATGGAAAGGGCCTGCCAAGCTTCCAAAAAACTACGAGTTGCCTGAAATCACAACAAACACTTTTTCACCCAATCTTGATGATACTTTCAGGTAATGATCAGTACACCAAATCCACTTGGCTCGCCAAATTTCGTTCTTCTAGGTTAAACCGTTCGTTCGCAGTAACCGTTTTCATTTTGAGGTTTCACTCTGTTTTCTCCTATAGGGATTCATGTATTTGGAACTCTAAATCAAACACGGTTTTTGCTAGCTTTTTGAAACTTGACACAATAAAGCAGTTTCAAGTTCTATCTCTATGGTTTGTTTGCTGTTGATGTAGCCCTAAGCAGAGACTGGCGAGAATCACATTCAAGGAAAGGGCCTGCCAAGCTTCCAAAAAACTACGAGTTGCCTGGAATCTCAGCAAACACTTTTTCACCCAATCTTGATGATACTTTCAGGTAATGATCAGTTACCAATCCCACTTGGCTCGCCAAATTTCGTTCTTCTAGGTTAAACCGTTCGTTTGCAGTAACTGGTTTCATTTTCAGGTTTCACTCTGTTTTCTACTATAGGGATACATGTATTTGGAACTCTAAATCAAACACGGTTTGTACTAGCTCTTTGAAACTTCACACAATAAAGCAGTTTCAAGTTCTATCTCTATGGTTTGTTTGCTGTTGATGTAGCCCTAGCAGAGACTGGCGAGAATGACTTTCATGGAAAGGGCCAGCCAAGCTTCCAAACAACTACGAGTTTCCTGGAATCTCAGCAAACACTTTCTCACCCAATCTTGATGATACTTTCATGTAATGATCAGTACACCAATCCCACTTGGCTCGCCAAATTTCGTTCTTCTAGGTTAAACCGTTCATTTGCAGTAAACGTTTTCATTTTGAGGTTTCACTCTGTTTTCTCCTATAGGGATCCATGTATTTGGAACTCTAAATCAAACACGGTTTGTGCTGGCTCTTTGAAACTTGACACAATAAAGCAGTTTCAAGTTCTATCTCTATGGTTTGTTTGCTGTTGATGTAGCCCTAAGCAGAGACTGGCGAGAATCACATTCATGGAAAGGGCCTGCCAAGCTTCCAAAAAACTACGAGTTGCCAGAAATCTCAGCAAACACTTTTTCACCCAATCTTGATGATACTTTCAGGTAATGATCAGTACACCAATCCCACTTCGCTCGCCAAATTTCGTTCTTCTAGGTTAAACCGTTCGTTTGCAGTAACCGTTTTCATTTTGAGGTTTCACTCTGTTTTCTCCTATAGGGATACATGTTTTTGGAACTCTAAATCAAACACGGTTTGTGCTAGCTTTTTGAAACTTGACACAATAAAGCAGTTTCAAGTTCTATCTCTATGATTTGTTTGCTGTTGATTTAGCCTTAAGCAGAGACTGGCAAGAATCACTTTCATGGAAAGGACCTGCAAGGCTTTCAAACAACTACGAGTTGCCTAAAATCTCAGCAAACACTTTTTCACCCAATCTTGATGATATTTTCAGGTAATGATCAGTACACCAATCCCACTTGGCTCGCCAAATTTCGTTCTTCTAGGTTAAACCGTTCGTTTGCAGTAACCGTTTTCATTTTGAGTTTTCACTCTGTTTTCCCCTATAGGGATACATGTATTTGGAACTCTAAATCAAACACGGTTTGTGCTAGCTCTTTGAAACTTGACACAATAAAGCAGTTTCAAGTTCTATCTCTATGGTTGGTTTGCTGTTGATGTAGCCCTAAGCAGAGACTGGCGAGAATCACTTTCATGGAAAGGGCCTGCCAAGCTTCCAAAAAACTACGAGTTGCCTGAAATCTCAGCAAACACTTTCTCACCCAATCTTGATGATACTTTCAGGTAATGATCAGTACACCAATCCCACTTGGCTCGCCAAATTTCGTTCTTCTAGGTTAAACCGTTCGTTTGCAGTAACCGTTTTCATTTTGAGGTTTCACTCTGTTTTCCCCTATAGGGATACATGTATTGGGAACTCTAAATTAAACACGGTTTGGGCTAGCTCTTTGAAACTTGACACAATACAGGAGTTTCAAGTTCTATCTCTATGGTTTGTTTGCTGTTCATGTACCCCTAATCAGAGACTGGCGAGAATCACTTTCATGGAAAGGGCCTGCCAAGCTTCCAAAAAACTACGAGTTGCTTGAAATATCAGCAAACACTTTTTCACCCAATCGTCATGATACTTTCAGGTAATGATCAGTACACCAATCCCACTTGGCTCGCCAAATTTCGTTCTTCTAGGTTAAACCGTTCGTTTGCAGTAACCGTTTTCATTTTGAGGTTTCACTCTGTTTTCTCCTATAGGGATACATGCATTTGGAACTCTAAATCAAACACGGTTTGTGCTAGCTATTTGAAACTTGACACAATAAAGCAGTTTCAAGTTCTATCTCTATGTTTTTTTTGCTGTTAATGTAGCCCTAAGCAGAGACTGGCACGAATCACATTCATGGAAAGGGCCTGCCAAGCTTCCAAAAAAACTACGAGTTGCCTGAAATCTCAGCAAACACTTTTTCACCCAATCTTGATGATACTTTCAGGTAATGATCAGTACACCAATCCCACTTGGCTCGTCAAATTTCGTTCTTCTACGTTAAACCGTTCGTTTGCAGTAACCGGTTTCAATTTGAGGTTTCACTCTGTTTTCTCCTATAGGGATACATGTATTTGGAACTCTAAATCAAACACGGTTTGTGCTAGCTCTTTGAAACTTGACACAATAAAGCAGTTTCAAGTTCTATCTCTATGGTTTGTTTGCTGTTGATTTAGCCCTAAGCAGAGACTGGCGAAATCACTTTCATGGAAAGGGCCTGCCAAGCTTCCAGAAAACTACGAGTTGCCTGGAATCTCAGCAAACATTTTTTCACCCAATCTTGATGATACTTTCAGGTAATGATCAGTACACCAATCCCACTTGGCTCGCCAAATTTCGTTCTTCTAGGTTAAACCGTTCGTTTGCAGTAACCGATTTCATTTTCAGGTTTCACTCTGTTTTCTACTATAGGGATACATGTATTTGGAACTCTAAATCAAACACGGTTTGTGCTAGCTCTTTGAAACTTGACACAATAAAGCAGTTTCAAGTTCTATCTCTATGTTTTTTTTTGCTGTTAATGTAGCCCTAAGCAGAGACTGGCGTGAATCACTTTCATGGAAAGTGCCTGCCAAGCTTCCAAAAAATTACGAGTTGCCTGAAATCTCAGCAAACACTTTTTCACCCAATCTTGATGATACTTTCAGGTAATGATCACTACACCAATCCCACTTGGCTCGCCAAATTTCGTTCTTCTAGGTTAAACCGTGCGTTTTCAGTAACCGGTTTCATTTTCAGGTTTCACTCTGTTTTCTACTATAGGGATACATGTATTTGGAACTCTGAATCAAACAAGGTTTGTGCTAGCTCTTTGAAACTTGACACAATACAGGAGTTTCAACTTCTATCTCTATGGTTTGTTTGCTGTTCATGTAGCCCTAAGCAGAGACTGGCAAGAATCACTTTCATGGAAAGGGGCTGCCAAGATTCCAAAAAACTAAGAGTTGCTTGAAATATCAGCAAACACTTTTTCAACCAATCTTGATGATACTTTCAGGTAATGATCAGTACACCAATCCCACTTGGCTCGCCAAATTTCGTTCTTCTAGGTTAAACCATTCGTTTGCAGTAACCGTTTTCATTTTGAGGTTTCACTCTGTTTTCTCCTATACGGATACATGTATTTGGAACTCTAAATCAAACACGGTTTGGGCTAGCTTTTTGAAACTTGACACAATAAAGCAGTTTCAAGTTCTATCTCTATGGTTTGTTTTCTGTTGATTTAGCCTTAAGCAAAGACTGGCAAGAATCACTTTCATGGAAAGGGCCTGCCAGGCTTTCAAACAACTACGAGTTGCCTGAAATCTCAGCAAACACTTTTTCACCCAATCTTGATGATATTTTCAGGTAATGATCAGTACACCAATCCCACTTGGCTCGCCAAATTTCGTTCTTCTAGGTTAAACCGTTCGTTTGCAGTAACCGTTTTCATTTTGAGGTTTCACTCTGTTTTCCCCTATACGGATACATGTATTTGGAACTCTAAATCAAACACGGTTTGTGCTAGCTCTTTGAAACTTGACACAATAAAGCCGTTTCAAGTTCTATCATTATGGTTTGTTTGCTGTTGATGTAGCCCTAAGCAGAGACTGGCGAGAATCACTTTCATGGAAACGGCCTGCCAAGCTTCCTAAAAACTACGAGTTGCCTGAAATCTCAGCAAACACTTTCTCACCCAATCTTGATGATACTTTCAGGTAATGATCAGTACACCAATCCCACTTGGCTCGCCAAATTTCGTTCTTCTAGGTTAAACCGTTCGTTTGCAGTAACCGTTTTCATTTTGAGGTTTCACTCTGTTTTCCCCTATACGGATACATGTATTTGGAACTCTAAATCAAACACGGTTTGTGCTAGCTCTTTGAAACTTGACACAATAAAGCAGTTTCAAGTTCTATCTCTATGGTTTGTTTGCTGTTGATGTAGCCCTAAGCAGAGACTGGCGAGAATCACTTTCATGGAAAGTGCCTGCCATGCTTCCAAAAAACTACGAGTTGCCTGAAATCTCAGCAAACACTTTCTCACCCAATCTTGATGATACTTTCAGGTAATGATCAGTACACCAATCCCACTTGGCTCGCCAAACTTTGTTCTTCTAGGTTAAACCGTTCGTTTGCAGTAACCGTTTTCATTTTGAGGTTTCACTCTGTTTTCCCCTATAGGGATACATGTATTGGGAACTCTAAATTAAACACGGTTTGGGCTAGCTCTTTGAAACTTGACACAATACAGGAGTTTCAAGTTCTATCTCTATGGTTTGTTTGCTGTTCATGTAGCCCTAAGCAGAGACTGGCAAGAATCACTTTCATGGAAAGGGCCTGCCAAGCTTCCAAAAAACTACGAGTTGCTTGAAATATCAGCAAAGACTTTTTCACCCAATCGTGATGATACTTTCAGGTAATGATCAGTACACCACTCCCACTTGGCTCGCCAAATTTCGTTCTTCTAGGTTAAACCGTTCGTTTGCAGTAACCGTTTTCATTTTGAGGTTTCACTCTGTTTTCTCCTATAGGGATACATGTATTTGGAACTCTAAATCAAACACGGTTTGTGCTACCTATTTGAAACTTGACACAATAAAGCAGTTTCAAGTTCTATCTCTATGTTTTTTTTGCTGTTAATGTAGCCCTAAGCAGAGACTGGCACGAATCACATTCATGGAAAGGGCCTGCCAAGCTTCCAAAAAACTACGAATTGCCTGAAATCTCAGCAAACACTTTTCCACCCAATCTTGATGATACTTTCAGGTAATGATCAGTACACCAATCCCACTTGGCTCGCCAAATTTCGTTCTTCTAGGTTAAACCTTTCGTTTGTGGTAACCGGTTTCGTTTTCAGGTTTCACTCTGTTTTCTACTATAGGGATACATGTATTTGGAACTCTGAATCAAACAAGGTTTGTGCTAGCTCTTTGAAACTTGACACAATAAAGCAGTTTCAAGTTCTATCTCTATGGTTTGTTTGCTGTTGATGTAGCCCTAAGCAGAGACTGGCGAGAATCACTTTCATGGAAAGGGCCTGCCAAGCTTCCAAAAAACTACGAGTTGCCTGAAATCTCAGCAAACACTTTCTCACCCAATCTTGATGATACTTTCAGGTAATGATCAGTACACCAATCCCACTTGGCTCGCCAAATTTCGTTCTTCTAGGTTAAACTGTTCGTTTGCAGTAACCGTTTTCATTTTGAGGTTTCACTCTGTTTTCCCCTATACGGATACATGTATTTGGAACTCTAAATCAAACACGGTTTGTGCTAGCTCTTTGAAACTTGACACAATAAAGCAGTTTCAAGTTCTATCTCTATGGTTTGTTTGCTGTTGATGTAGCCCTAAGCAGAGACTGGCGAGAATCACTTTCATGGAAAGGGCCTGCCAAGCTTCCAAAAAACTATGAGTTGCCTGAAATCTCAGCAAACACTTTCTCACCCAATCTTGATGATACTTTCAGGTAATGATCAGTACACCAATCCCACTTGGCTCGGCAAATTTCGTTCTTCTAGGTTAAACGATTCGTTTGCAGTAACCGTTTTCATTTTGAGGTTTCACTCTGTTTTCTCCTATAGGGATACATGTATTGGGAACTCTAAATTAAACACGGTTTGGGCTAGCTCTTTGAAACTTGACACAATACAGGAGTTTCAAGTTCTATCTCTATGGTTTGTTTGCTGTTCATGTAGCCCTAAGCAGAGACTGGCAAGAATCACTTTCATGGAAAGGGCCTGCCAAGCTTCCAAAAAACTACGAGTTGCTTGAAATATCAGCAAAGACTTTTTCACCCAATCGTGATGATACTTTCAGGTAATGATCAGTACACCACTCCCACTTGGCTCGCCAAATTTCGTTCTTCTAGGTTAAACCGTTCGTTTGTGGTAACCGGTTTCATTTTCAGGTTTCAC
>NW_027524987.1:0-25414 GCF_052094955.1 Ictidomys tridecemlineatus
GAAGCTTGGCAGGCCCTTTCCATGAAAGTGATTCTCGCCAGTCTCTGCTTAGGGCTACATCAACAGCAAACAAACCATAGAGATAGAACTTGAAACTGCTTTATTGTGTCAAGTTTCAAAGAGCTAGCACAAACCGTGTTTGATTTAGAGTTTCAAATACATGTATCCCTATAGGAGAAAACAGAGTGAAACCTCAAAATGAAACCGGTTACTGCCAACGAACGGTTTAACCTAGAAGAACGAAATTTGGCGAGCCAAGTGGGATTGGTGTACTGATCATTACCTGAAAGTTTCAACAAGATTGGGTGAAAAAGTGTGTGCTGAGATTTCAGGCAACTCGTACTTTTTTGGAAGCTTGGCAGGCCCTTTCCATGAAAGTGATTCTCGCCAGTCTCTGCTTAGGGCTACATCAACAGCAAACAAACCATAGAGATAGAACTTGAAACTGCTTTATTGTGTCAAGTTTCAAAAGCTAGCACAAACCGTGTTTGATTTAGAGTTCCAAATACATGTATCCCTATAGGAGAAAACAGAGTGAAACCTCAAAATGAAACCGGTTACTGCCAACGAACGGTTTAACCTATAAGAAGGAAATTTGGCGAGCCAAGTGGGATTGGTGTACTGATCATTACCTGAAAGTTTCATCAAGATTGGGTGAAAAAGTGTGTGCTGAGATTTCACGCAACTCGTAGTTTTTTGGAAGCTAGGCAGGCCCTTTTCATGAAAGTGATTCTCGCCAGTCTCTGCTTAGGGCTACATCAACAGCAAACAAACCATAGAGATAGAACTTGAAACTGCTTTATTGTGTCAAGTTTCAAAGAGCTAGCACAAACAGTGTTTGATTTAGAGTTCCAAATACATGTATCCCTATAGGAGAAAACAGAGTGAAACCTCAAAATGAAACCGGTTACTGCCAACGAACGGTTTAACCTAGATGAACGAAATTTGGCGAGCCAAGTGGGATTGGTGTACTGAACATTTCCTGAAAGTTTCATCAAGATTGGGTGAAAAAGTGTGTGCTGAGATTTCAGGCAACTCGTAGTTTTTTGGAAGCTTGGAAGGCCCTTTCCATGAAAGTGATTCTCGCCAGTCTCTGCTTAGGGCTACATCAACAGCAAACAAACCATAGAGATAGAACTTGAAACTGCTTTATTGTGTCAAGTTTCAAAGAGCTAGCACAAACCGTGTTTGATTTAGAGTTCCAAATACATGTATCCCTATAGGAGAAAACAGAGTGAAACCTCAAAATGAAACCGGTTACTGCCAACGAACGGTTTAACCTAGAAGAACGAAATTTGGCGAGCCAAGTGGGATTGGTGTACTGATCATTACCTGAAAGTTTCATCAAGATTGGGTGAAAAAGTGTGTGCTGAGATTTCAGGCAACTCGTAGTTTTTTTAAGCTAGGCAGGCCCTTTCCATGAAAGTGATTCTCGCCAGTCTCTGCTTAGGGCTACATCAACACCAAACAAACCATAGAGATAGAACTTGAAACTGCTTTATTGTGTCAAGTTTCAAAGAGCTAGCGCAAACCGTGTTTGATTTAGAGTTCCAAATGCATGTATCCCTATAGGAGAAAACAGAGTGAAACCTCAAAATGAAACCGGTTACTGCCAACGAACGGTGTAACCTAGAAGAACGAAATTTGGCGAGCCAAGTGGGATTGGTGTACTGATCATTACCTGAAAGTTTCATCAAGATTGGGTGAAAAAGTGTGTGCTGAGATTTCAGGCAACTCGTAGATTTTTGGAAGCTTGGCAGGCCCTTTCCATGAAAGTGATTCTCGCCAGTCTCTACTGAGGGCTACATCAACAGCAAACAAACCATAGAGATAGAACTTGAAACTGCTTTATTGTGTCAAGTTTCAAAGAGCTAGCACAAACCGTGTTTGATTTAGAGTTCCAAATACATGTATCCCTATAGGAGAAAACAGAGTGAAACCTCAAAATGAAACCGGTTACTGCCAACGAACGGTTTAACCTAGAAGAAGGAAATTTGGCGAGCCAAGTGGGATTGGTGTACTGATCATTACCTGAAAGTTTCATCAAGATTGGGTGAAATAGTGTGTGCTGAGATTTCAGGCAACTCGTAGATTTTTGGAAGCTTGGCAGGCCCTTTCCATGAAAGTGATTCTTGCCAGTCTCTGCTGAGGGCTACATCAACAGCAAACAAACCATAGAGATAGAACTTGAAACTGCTTTATTGTGTCAAGTTTCAAAGAGCTAGCACAAACCGTGTTTGATTTAGAGTTCCAAATACATGTATCCCTATAGGAGAAAACAGAGTGAAACCTCAAAATGAAACCGGTTACTGCCAACGAACGGTTTAACCTAGAAGAACGAAATTTGGCGAGCCAAGTGGGATTGGTGTACTGATCATTACCTGAAAGTTTCATCAAGATTGGGTTAAAAAGTGTGTGCTGAGATTTCAGGCAACTCGTAGTTTTTTGGAATTTGGCTGGCCCTTTCCATGAAAGTGATTCTCGCCAGTCTCTGCTTAGGGCTACATCAACAGCAAACAAACCATAGAGATAGAACTAGAAACTGCTTTATTGTGTCAAGTTTCAAAGAGCTAGCACAAACCGTGTTTGATTTAGAGTTCCAAATAAATGTATCCCTATAGGAGAAAACAGAGTGAAACCTCAAAATGAAACCGGTTACTGCCAATGAACGGTTTAACCTAGAAGAACGAAATTTGGCGAGCCAAGTGGGATTGGTGTACTGATCATTACCTGCAAGTTTCATCAAGATTGGGTGAAAAAGTGTGTGCTGAGATTTCAGGCAACTCGTAGTTTTTTGGAAGCTTGGCAGGCCCTTTCCATGAAAGTGTTTCTCGCCAGTCTCAGCTTAGGGCTACATCAACAGCAAACAAACCATAGAGATAGAACTTGAAACTGCTTTATTGTGTCAAGTTTCAAAGAGCTAGCACAAACCGTGTTTGATTTAGAGTTCCAAATACATGTATCCCTATAGGAGAAAACAGAGTGAAACCTCAAAATGAAACCGGTTACTGCCAACGAACGGTTTAACATAGATGAACGAAATTTGGCGAGCCAAGTGGGATTGGTGTACTGAACATTTCCTGAAAGTTTCATCAAGATTGGGTGAAAAAGTGTGTGCTGAGATTTCAGGCAACTCGTAGTTTTTTGGAAGCTTGGAAGGCCCTTTCCATGAAAGTGATTCTCGCCAGTCTCTGCTTAGGGCTACATCAACAGCAAACAAACCATAGAGATAGAACTTGAAACTGCTTTATTGTGTCAAGTTTCAAAGAGCTAGCACAAACCGTGTTTGATTTAGAGTTCCAAATACATGTATCCCTATAGGAGAAAACAGAGTGAAACCTCAAAATGAAACCGGTTACTGCCAACGAACGGTTTAACCTAGAAGAACGAAATTTGGCGAGCCAAGTGGGATTGGTGTACTGATCATTACCTGAAAGTTTCATCAAGATTGGGTGAAAAAGTGTGTGCTGAGATTTCAGGCAACTCGTAGTTTTTTTAAGCTAGGCAGGCCCTTTCCATGAAAGTGATTCTCGCCAGTCTCTGCTTAGGGCTACATCAACACCAAACAATCCATAGAGATAGAACTTGAAACTGCTTTATTGTGTCAAGTTTCAAAGAGCTAGCGCAAACCTGTTTGATTTAGAGTTCCAAATACATGTATCCCTATAGGAGAAAACAGAGTGAAACCTCAAAATGAAACCGGTTACTGCCAACGAACGGTTTAACCTAGAAGAACGAAATTTGGCAAGCCAAGTGGGATTGGTGTACTGATCATTACCTGAAAGTTTCATCAAGATTGGGTGAAAAAGTGTGTGCTGAGATTTCAGGCAACTCGTAGATTTTTGGAAGCTTGGCAGGCCCTTTCCATGAAAGTGATTCTCGCCAGTCTCTGCTGAGGGCTACATCAACAGCAAACAAACCATAGAGATAGAACTTGAAACTGCTTTATTGTGTCAAGTTTCAAAGAGCTAGCACAAACCGTGTTTGATTTAGAGTTCCAAATACATGTATCCCTATAGGAGAAAACAGAGTGAAACCTCAAAATGAAACCGGTTACTGCCAACGAACGGTTTAACCTATAAGAACGAAATTTGGCGAGCCAAGTGGGATTGGTGTACTGATCATTACCTGAAAGTTTCATCAAGATTGGGTGGAAAAAGTGTGTGCTGAGATTTCACGCAACTCGTAGTTTTTTGGAAGCTAGGCAGGCCCTTTTCATGAAAGTGATTCTCGCCAGTCTCTGCTTAGGGCTACATCAACAGCAAACAAACCATAGAGATAGAACTTGAAACTGCTTTATTGTGTCAAGTTTCAAAGAGCTAGCACAAACAGTGTTTGATTTAGAGTTCCAAATACATGTATCCCTATAGGAGAAAACAGAGTGAAACCTCAAAATGAAACCGGTTACTGCCAACGAACGGTTTAACCTAGATGAACGAAATTTGGCGAGCCAAGTGGGATTGGTGTACTGAACATTTCCTGAAAGTTTCATCAAGATTGGGTGAAAAAGTGTGTGCTGAGATTTCAGGCAACTCGTAGTTTTTTGGAAGCTTGGAAGGCCCTTTCCATGAAAGTGATTCTCGCCAGTCTCTGCTTAGGGCTACATCAACAGCAAACAAACCATAGAGATAGAACTTGAAACTGCTTTATTGTGTCAAGTTTCAAAGAGCTAGCACAAACCGTGTTTGATTTAGAGTTCCAAATACATGTATCCCTATAGGAGAAAACAGAGTGAAACCTCAAAATGAAACCGGTTACTGCCAACGAACGGTTTAACCTAGAAGAACGAAATTTGGCGAGCCAAGTGGGATTGGTGTACTGATCATTACCTGAAAGTTTCATCAAGATTGGGTGAAAAAGTGTGTGCTGAGATTTCAGGCAACTCGTAGTTTTTTTAAGCTAGGCAGGCCCTTTCCATGAAAGTGATTCTCGCCAGTCTCTGCTTAGGGCTACATCAACACCAAACAAACCATAGAGATAGAACTTGAAACTGCTTTATTGTGTCAAGTTTCAAAGAGCTAGCGCAAACCGTGTTTGATTTAGAGTTCCAAATGCATGTATCCCTATAGGAGAAAACAGAGTGAAACCTCAAAATGAAACCGGTTACTGCCAACGAACGGTGTAACCTAGAAGAACGAAATTTGGCGAGCCAAGTGGGATTGGTGTACTGATCATTACCTGAAAGTTTCATCAAGATTGGGTGAAAAAGTGTGTGCTGAGATTTCAGGCAACTCGTAGATTTTTGGAAGCTTGGCAGGCCCTTTCCATGAAAGTGATTCTCGCCAGTCTCTACTGAGGGCTACATCAACAGCAAACAAACCATAGAGATAGAACTTGAAACTGCTTTATTGTGTCAAGTTTTAAAGAGCTAGCACAAACCGTGTTTGATTTAGAGTTCCAAATACATGTATCCCTATAGGAGAAAACAGAGTGAAACCTCAAAATGAAACCGGTTACTGCCAACGAACGGTTTAACCTAGAAGAAGGAAATTTGGCGAGCCAAGTGGGATTGGTGTACTGATCATTACCTGAAAGTTTCATCAAGATTGGGTGAAATAGTGTGTGCTGAGATTTCAGGCAACTCGTAGATTTTTGGAAGCTTGGCAGGCCCTTTCCATGAAAGTGATTCTTGCCAGTCTCTGCTGAGGGCTACATCAACAGCAAACAAACCATAGAGATAGAACTTGAAACTGCTTTATTGTGTCAAGTTTCAAAGAGCTAGCACAAACCGTGTTTGATTTAGAGTTCCAAATACATGTATCCCTATAGGAGAAAACAGAGTGAAACCTCAAAATGAAACCGGTTACTGCCAACGAACGGTTTAACCTAGAAGAACGAAATTTGGCGAGCCAAGTGGGATTGGTGTACTGATCATTACCTGAAAGTTTCATCAAGATTGGGTTAAAAAGTGTGTGCTGAGATTTCAGGCAACTCGTAGTTTTTTGGAATTTGGCTGGCCCTTTCCATGAAAGTGATTCTCGCCAGTCTCTGCTTAGGGCTACATCAACAGCAAACAAACCATAGAGATAGAACTAGAAACTGCTTTATTGTGTCAAGTTTCAAAGAGCTAGCACAAACCGTGTTTGATTTAGAGTTCCAAATAAATGTATCCCTATAGGAGAAAACAGAGTGAAACCTCAAAATGAAACCGGTTACTGCCAATGAACGGTTTAACCTAGAAGAACGAAATTTGGCGAGCCAAGTGGGATTGGTGTACTGATCATTACCTGCAAGTTTCATCAAGATTGGGTGAAAAAGTGTGTGCTGAGATTTCAGGCAACTCGTAGTTTTTTGGAAGCTTGGCAGGCCCTTTCCATGAAAGTGTTTCTCGCCAGTCTCAGCTTAGGGCTACATCAACAGCAAACAAACCATAGAGATAGAACTTGAAACTGCTTTATTGTGTCAAGTTTCAAAGAGCTAGCACAAACCGTGTTTGATTTAGAGTTCCAAATACATGTATCCCTATAGGAGAAAACAGAGTGAAACCTCAAAATGAAACCGGTTACTGCCAACGAACGGTTTAACCTAGATGAACGAAATTTGGCGAGCCAAGTGGGATTGGTGTACTGAACATTTCCTGAAAGTTTCATCAAGATTGGGTGAAAAAGTGTGTGCTGAGATTTCAGGCAACTCGTAGTTTTTTGGAAGCTTGGAAGGCCCTTTCCATGAAAGTGATTCTCGCCAGTCTCTGCTTAGGGCTACATCAACAGCAAACAAACCATAGAGATAGAACTTGAAACTGCTTTATTGTGTCAAGTTTCAAAGAGCTAGCACAAACCGTGTTTGATTTAGAGTTCCAAATACATGTATCCCTATAGGAGAAAACAGAGTGAAACCTCAAAATGAAACCGGTTACTGCCAACGAACGGTTTAACCTAGAAGAACGAAATTTGGCGAGCCAAGTGGGATTGGTGTACTGATCATTACCTGAAAGTTTCATCAAGATTGGGTGAAAAAGTGTGTGCTGAGATTTCAGGCAACTCGTAGTTTTTTTAAGCTAGGCAGGCCCTTTCCATGAAAGTGATTCTCGCCAGTCTCTGCTTAGGGCTACATCAACACCAAACAATCCATAGAGATAGAACTTGAAACTGCTTTATTGTGTCAAGTTTCAAAGAGCTAGCGCAAACCGTGTTTGATTTAGAGTTCCAAATACATGTATCCCTATAGGAGAAAACAGAGTGAAACCTCAAAATGAAACCGGTTACTGCCAACGAACGGTTTAACCTAGAAGAACGAAATTTGGCAAGCCAAGTGGGATTGGTGTACTGATCATTACCTGAAAGTTTCATCAAGATTGGGTGAAAAAGTGTGTGCTGAGATTTCAGGCAACTCGTAGATTTTTGGAAGCTTGGCAGGCCCTTTCCATGAAAGTGATTCTCGCCAGTCTCTGCTGAGGGCTACATCAACAGCAAACAAACCATAGAGATAGAACTTGAAACTGCTTTATTGTGTCAAGTTTCAAAGAGCTAGCACAAACCGTGTTTGATTTAGAGTTCCAAATACATGTATCCCTATAGGAGAAAACAGAGTGAAACCTCAAAATGAAACCGGTTACTGCCAACGAACGGTTTAACCTATAAGAACGAAATTTGGCGAGCCAAGTGGGATTGGTGTACTGATCATTACCTGAAAGTTTCATCAAGATTGGGTGAAAAAGTGTGTGCTGAGATTTCAGGCAACTCGTAGTTTTTTGGAAGCTTGGCAGGCCCTTTCCATGAAAGTGATTCTCGCCAGTCTCTGCTTAGGGCTACATCAACAGCAAACAAACCATAGAGATAGAACTTGAAACTGCTTTATTGTGTCAAGTTTCAAAGAGCTAGCACAAACCGTGTTTGATTTAGAGTTCCAAATAAATGTATCCCTATAGGAGAAAACAGAGTGAAACCTCAAAATGAAACCGGTTACTGCCAACGAACGGTTTAACCTAGAAGAACGAAATTTGGCGAGCCAAGTGGGATTGGTGTACTGATCATTACCTGCAAGTTTCATCAAGATTGGGTGAAAAAGTGTGTGCTGAGATTTCAGGCAACTCGTAGTTTTTTGGAAGCTTGGCAGGCCCTTTCCATGAAAGTGTTTCTCGCCAGTCTCAGCTTAGGGCTACATCAACAGCAAACAAACCATAGAGATAGAACTTGAAACTGCTTTATTGTGTCAAGTTTCAAAGAGCTAGCACAAACCGTGTTTGATTTAGAGTTCCAAATACATGTATCCCTATAGGAGAAAACAGAGTGAAACCTCAAAATGAAACCGGTTACTGCCAACGAACGGTTTAACCTTGAAGAACGAAATTTGGCGAGCCAAGTGGGATTGGTGTACTGATCATTACCTGAAAGTTTCATCAAGATTGGGTGAAAAAGTGTGTGCTGAGATTTCAGGCAACTCGTAGATTTTTGAAAGCTTGCCAGGCCCTTTCCATGAAAGTGATTCTTGCCAGTCTCTGCTGAGGGCTACATCAACAGCAAACAAACCATAGAGATAGAACTTGAAACTGCTTTATTGTGTCAAGTTTCAAAGAGCTAGCACAAACCGTGTTTGATTTAGAGTTCCAAATACATGTATCCCTATAGGAGAAAACAGAGTGAAACCTCAAAATGAAACCGGTTACTGCCAACGAACGGTTTAACCTAGAAGAACGAAATTTGGCGAGCCAAGTAGGATTGGTGTACTGATCATTACCTGAAGGTTTCATCAAGATTGGGTGAAAAAGTGTGTGCTGAGATTTTAGGCAACTCGTAGTTTTTTGGAAGCTTGGCAGGCCCTTTCCATGAAAGTGATTCTCGCCAGTCTCTGCTTAGGGTTACATCAACAGCAAACAAACCATAGAGATAGAACTTGAAACTGCTTTATTGTGTCAAGTTTCAAAGAGCTAGCACAAACCGTGTTTGATTTAGAGTTCCAAATAAATGTATCCCTATAGGAGAAAACAGAGTGAAACCTCAAAATGAAACCGGTTACTGCCAACGAACTGTTTAACCTAGAAGAACGAAATTTGGCGAGCCAGTGGGATTGGTGTACTGATCATTACCTGAAAGTTTCATCAAGATTGGGTGAAAAAGTGTGTGCTGAGATTTCAGGCAACTCGTAGATTTTTGGAAGCTTGGCAGGCCCTTTCCATGAAAGTGATTCTTGCCAGTCTCTGCTGAGGGCTACATCAACAGCAAACAAACCATAGAGATAGAACTTGAAACTGCTTTATTGTGTCAAGTTCCAAAGAGCTAGCACAAACCGTGTTTGATTTAGAGTTCCAAATACATGTATCCCTATAGGAGAAAACAGAGTGAAACCTCAAAATGAAACCGGTTACTGCCAACGAACGGTTTAACCTAGAAGAACGAAATTTGGCGAGCCAAGTGGGATTGGTGTACTGATCATTACCTGAAAGTTTCATCAAGATTGGGTGAAAAAGTGTGTGCTGAGATTTCAGGCAACTCGTAGTTTTTTGGAAGCTTGGCAGGCCCTTTCCATGAAAGTGATTCTCGCCAGTCTCTGCTTAGGGCTACATCAACAACAAACAAACCATAGAGATAGAACTTGAAACTGCTTTATTGTGTCAAGTTTCAAAGAGCTAGCACAAACCGTGTTTGATTTAGAGTTCCAAATACATGTATCCCTATAGGAGAAAACAGAGTGAAACCTCAAAATGAAACCAGTTACTGCCAACGAACGGTTTAACCTAGAAGAACGAAATTTGGCGAGCCAAGTGGGATTGGTGTACTGATCAATACCTGAAAGTTTCATCAAGATTGGGTGAAAAAGTGTGTGCTGAGATTTCAGGCAACTCGTAGTTTTTTGGAAGCTTGGCAGGCCCTTTCCATGAAAGTGATTCTCGCCAGTCTCTGCTTAGGGCTACATCAACAGCAAACAAACCATAGAGATAGAACTTGAAACTGCTTTATTGTGTCAAGTTTCAAAGAGCTAGCACAAACCGTGTTTGATTTAGAGTTCCAAATAAATGTATCCCTATAGGAGAAAACAGAGTGAAACCTCAAAATGAAACCGGTTACTGCCAACGAACGGTTTAACCTAGAAGAACGAAATTTGGCGAGCCAAGTGGGATTGGTGTTCTGATCATTACCTGCAAGTTTCATCAAGATTGGGTGAAAAAGTGTGTGCTGAGATTTCAGGCAACTCGTAGTTTTTTGGAAGCTTGGCAGGCCCTTTCCATGAAAGTGTTTCTCGCCAGTCTCTGCTTAGGGCTACATCAACAGCAAACAAACCATAGAGATAGAACTTGAAACTGCTATATTGTGTCAAGTTTCAAAGAGCTAGCACAAACCGTGTTTGATTTAGAGTTCCAAATACATGTATCCCTATAGGAGAAAACAGAGTGAAACCTCAAAATGAAACCGGTTACTGCCAACGAACGGTTTAACCTAGAAGAACGAAATTTGGCGAGCCAAGTGGGATTGGTGTACTGATCATTACCTGATAGTTTCATCAAGATTGGGTGAAAAAGTGTGTGCTGAGATTTCAGGCAACTCGTAGATTTTTGGAAGCTTGCCAGGCCCTTTCCATGAAAGTGATTCTTGCCAGTCTCTGCTGAGGGCTACATCAACAGCAAACAAACCATAGAGATAGAACTTGAAACTGCTTTATTGTGTCAAGTTTCAAAGAGCTAGCACAAACCGTGTTTGATTTAGAGTTCCAAATACATGTATCCCTATAGGAGAAAACAGAGTGAAACCTCAAAATGAAACCGGTTACTGCCAACGAACGGTTTAACCTAGAAGAACGAAATTTGGCGAGCCAAGTAGGATTGGTGTACTGATCATTACCTGAAGGTTTCATCAAGATTGGGTGAAAAAGTGTGTGCTGAGATTTTAGGCAACTCGTAGTTTTTTGGAAGCTTGGCAGGCCCTTTCCATGAAAGTGATTCTCGCCAGTCTCTGCTTAGGGTTACATCAACAGCAAACAAACCATAGAGATAGAACTTGAAACTGCTTTATTGTGTCAAGTTTCAAAGAGCTAGCACAAACCGTGTTTGATTTAGAGTTCCAAATAAATGTATCCCTATAGGAGAAAACAGAGTGAAACCTCAAAATGAAACCGGTTACTGCCAACGAACTGTTTAACCTAGAAGAACGAAATTTGGCGAGCCAGTGGGATTGGTGTACTGATCATTACCTGAAAGTTTCATCAAGATTGGGTGAAAAAGTGTGTGCTGAGATTTCAGGCAACTCGTAGATTTTTGGAAGCTTGGCAGGCCCTTTCCATGAAAGTGATTCTTGCCAGTCTCTGCTGAGGGCTACATCAACAGCAAACAAACCATAGAGATAGAACTTGAAACTGCTTTATTGTGTCAAGTTCCAAAGAGCTAGCACAAACCGTGTTTGATTTAGAGTTCCAAATACATGTATCCCTATAGGAGAAAACAGAGTGAAACCTCAAAATGAAACCGGTTACTGCCAACGAACGGTTTAACCTAGAAGAACGAAATTTGGCGAGCCAAGTGGGATTGGTGTACTGATCATTACCTGAAAGTTTCATCAAGATTGGGTGAAAAAGTGTGTGCTGAGATTTCAGGCAACTCGTAGTTTTTTGGAAGCTTGGCAGGCCCTTTCCATGAAAGTGATTCTCGCCAGTCTCTGCTTAGGGCTACATCAACAACAAACAAACCATAGAGATAGAACTTGAAACTGCTTTATTGTGTCAAGTTTCAAAGAGCTAGCACAAACCGTGTTTGATTTAGAGTTCCAAATACATGTATCCCTATAGGAGAAAACAGAGTGAAACCTCAAAATGAAACCAGTTACTGCCAACGAACGGTTTAACCTAGAAGAACGAAATTTGGCGAGCCAAGTGGGATTGGTGTACTGATCAATACCTGAAAGTTTCATCAAGATTGGGTGAAAAAGTGTGTGCTGAGATTTCAGGCAACTCGTAGTTTTTTTAAGGTAGGCAGGCCCTTTCCATGAAAGTGATTCTCGCCAGTCTCTGCTTAGGGCTACATCAACAGCAAACAAACCATAGAGATAGAACTTGAAACTGCTTTATTGTGTCAAGTTTCAAAGAGCTAGCACAAACCGTGTTTGATTTAGAGTTCCAAATACATGTATCCCTATAGGAGAAAACAGAGTGAAACCTCAAAATGAAACCGGTTACTGCCAACGAACGGTTTAACCTAGAAGAACGAAATTTGGTGAGCCAAGTGGGATTGGTGTACTGATCATTACCTGAAAGTTTCATCAAGATTGGGTGAAAAAGTGTGTGCTGAGATTTCAGGCAACTCGTAGTTTTTTGGAATTTGGCTGGCCCTTTCCATGAAAGTGATTCTCGCCAGTCTCTGCTTAGGGCTACATCAACAGCAAACAAACCATAGAGATAGAACTTGAAACTGCTTTATTGTGTCAAGTTTCAAAGAGCTAGCACAAACCGTGTTTGATTTAGAGTTCCAAATACATGTATCCCTATAGGAGAAAACAGAGTGAAACCTCAAAATGAAACCGGTTACTGCCAACGAACGGTTTAACCTAGAAGAACGAAATTTGGCGAGCCAAGTGGGATTGGTGTACTGATCAATACCTGCAAGTTTCATCAAGATTGGGTGAAAAAGTGTGTGCTGAAATTTCAGGCAACTCGTAGTTTTTTGGAAGCTTGGCAGGTCCTTTCCATGAAAGTGGTTCTCGCCAGTCTCTGCTTAGGGCTACATCAACAGCAAACAAACCATAGAGATAGAACTAAACTTCTTTATTGTGTCAAGTTTCAAAGAGCTAGCACAAACCGTGTTTGATTTAGAGTTCCAAATACATGTATCCCTATAGGAGAAAACAGAGTGAAACCTCAAAATGAAACCGGTTACTGCCAACGAACGGTTTAACCTAGAAGAACGAAATTTGGCGAGCCAAGTGGGATTGGTGTACTGATCATTACCTGAAAGTTTCATCAAGATTGGGTGAAAAAGTGTGTGCTGAGATTTCAGGCAACTCGTAGTTTTTTGGAAGCTTGGCAGGCCCTTTCCATGAAGTGATTCTCGCCAGTCTCTGCTTAGGGCTATATCAACAGCAAACAAACCATAGAGATAGAACTTGAAACTGCTTTATTGTGTCAAGTTTCAAAGAGCTAGCACAAACCGTGTTTGATTTAGAGTTCCAAATACATGTATCCCTATAGGAGAAAACAGAGTGAAACCTCAAAATGAAACCGGTTACTGCCAACGAACGGTTTAACCTAGAAGAACGAAATTTGGCGAGCCAAGTGGGATTGGTGTACTGATAATTACCTGAAAGTTTCATCAAGATTGGGTTAAAAAGTGTGTGCTGAGATTTCAGGCAACTCGTAGTTTTTTGGAAGCTTGGCAGGCCCTTTCCATGAAAGTGATTCTCGCCAGTCTCTGCTTAGGGCTACATCAACAGCAAACAAACCATAGAGATAGAATTTGAAACTGCTTTATTGTGTCAAGTTTCAAAGAGCTAGCAAAAACCGTGTTTGATTTAGAGTTCCAAATACATGTATCCCTATAGGAGAAAACAGAGTGAAACCTCAAAATGAAACCGGTTACTGCCAACGAACGGTTTAACCTAGAAGAACGAAATTTGGCGAGCCAAGTGGGATTGGTGTACTGATCAATACCTGAAAGTATCATCAAGATTGGGTGAAAAAGTGTGTGCTGAGATTTCAGGAAACTCGTAGTTTTTTGGAAGCTTGGCAGGTCCTTTCCATGAAAGTGATTCTCGCCAGTCTCTGCTTAGGGCTACATCAACAGCAAACAAACCATAGAGATAGAACTAAACTTCTTTATTGTGTCAAGTTTCAAAGAGCTAGCACAAACCGTGTTTGATTTAGAGTTCCAAATACATGTATCCCTATAGGAGAAAACAGAGTGAAAACTCAAAATGAAACCGGTTACTGCCAACGAACGGTTTAACCTAGAAGAACGAAATTTGGCGAGCCAAGTGGGATTGGTGTACTGATCATTACCTGAAAGTTTCATCAAGATTGGGTGAAAAGGTGTGTGCTGAGATTTCAGGCAACTCGTAGTTTTTTGGAAGCTTGGCAGGCCCTTTCCATGAAAGTGATTCTCGCCAGTCTCTGCTTAGGGCTACATCAACAGCAAACAAACCATAGAGATAGAACTTGAAACTGCTTTATTGTGTCAAGTTTCAAAGAGCTAGCATAAACCGTGTTTGATTTAGAGTTCCAAATACATGTATCCCTATAGGAGAAAACAGAGTGAAACCTCAAAATGAAACCGGTTACTGCCAACGAATGGTTTAACCTAGAAGAACGAAATTTGGCGAGCCAAGTGGGATTGGTGTACTGATCATTACCTGAAAGTTTCATCAAGATTGGGTGACAAAGTGTTTGCTGAGATTTCAGGCAACTCGTAGTTTTTTGGAAGCTAGGCAGGCCGTTTCCATGAAAGTGATTCTCGCCAGTCTCTGCTTAGGGCTACATCAACAGCAAACAAACCATAGAGATAGAACTAGAAACTGCTTTATTGTGTCAAGTTTCAAAGAGCTAGCACAAACCGTGTTGGATTTAGAGTTCCAAATACATGTATCCCTATAGGAGAAAACAGAGTGAAACCTCAAAATGAAACCGGTTACTGCCAACGAACGGTTTAACCTAGAAGAACGAAATTTGGCGAGCCAAGTGGGATTGGTGTACTGATCATTACCTGAAAGTTTCATCAAGATTGGGTGAATAAGTGTTTGCTGAGATTTCAGGCAACTCGTAGTTTTTTAGAAGCTTGGCAGGCCCTTTCCATGAAAGTGATTCTCGCCAGTCTCTGCTTAGGGCTACATCAACAGCAAACAAACCATAGAGATAGAACTTGAAACTGCTTTATTGTGTCAAGTTTCAAAGAGCTAGCACAAACCGTGTTTGATTTAGAGTTCCAAATACATGTATCTCTATAGGAGAAAACAGAGTGAAACCTCAAAATGAAACCGGTTACTGCCAATGAACGGTTTAACCTAGAAGAACGAAATTTGGCGAGCCAAGTGGGATTGGTGTACTGATCATTACCTGAAAGTTTCATCAAGATTGGGTAAAAAGTGTGTGCTGAGATTTCAGGCAACTCGTAGTTTTTTGGAAGCTTGGCAGGCCCTTTCCATGAAAGTGATTCTCGCCAGTCTCCGCTTAGGTCTACATCAACAGCAAACAAACCATAGAGATAGAACTTGAAACTGCTTTATTGCATGAAGTTTCAAAGAGGTAGCACAAACCGTGTTTGATTTAGAGTTCCAAATACATGTATCCCTATAGGAGAAAACAGAGTGAAACCTCAAAATGAAACCGGTTACTGCCAACGAACCGTTTAACCTAGAAGAACGAAATTTGGAGAGCCAACTGGGATTGGTGTACTGATCATTACCTGAAAGTTTCATCAAGATTGGGGGAAAAAGTGTGTGCTGAGATTTCAGGCAACTCGTAGTTTTTTGGAAGCTTGGCAGGCCCTTTCCATGAAAGTGATTCTCGCCAGTCTCTGCTTAGGGCTACGTCAACAGCAAACAAACCATAGAGATAGAACTTGAAACTGCTGTATTGTGTCAAGTTTCAAAGAGCTAGCACAAACCGTGTTTGATTTAGAGTTCCAAATACATGTATCCCTATAGGAGAAAACAGAGTGAAACCTCAAAATGAAACCGGTTACTGCCAACGAACGGTTTAACCTAGAAGAACGAAATTTGGCGAGCCAAGTGGGATTGGTGTACTGATCATTACCTGAAAGTTTCAACAAGTTTGGGTGAAATAGTGTGTGCTGAGATTTCAGGAAACTCGTAGTTTTTTGGAAGCTTGGCAGGCCCTTTCCATGAAAGTGATTCTCGCCAGTCTCTGCTTAGGGCTACATCAACAATAAACAAACCATAGAGATAGAACTTAAAACTGCTTTATTGTGTCAAGTTTCAAAGAGCTAGCACAAACCGTGTTTGATTTAGAGTTCCAAATACATGTATCCCGATATGAGAAAACAGAGTGAAACCTCAAAATGAAACCGGTTAATGCCAATGAACGGTTTAACCTAGAAGAACAAAATTTGGCGAGCCAAGTGGGATTGGTGTACTGATCATTACCTGAAAATTTCATCAAGATTGGGTGAAAAAGTGTGTGCTGAGATTTCAGGCAACTCGTAGTTTTTTGAAGCTTGGCAGGCCCTTTCCATGAATGTGATTCTCGCCAGTCTCTGCTTAGGGCTACATCAACAGCAAACAAACCATAGAGATAGAACTTGAAACTGCTTTATTGTGTCAAGTTTCAAAGAGCTAGCACAAACCGTGTTTGATTTAGAGTTCCAAATACATGTATCCCTATAGGAGAAAACAGAGTGAAACCTCAAAATGAAACCGGTTACTGCCAACAAACGGTTTAAACCTAGAAGAACGAAATTTGGCTAGCCAAGTGGGATTGGTGTACTGATCATTACCTGAAAGTTTCATCAAGATTGGGTGAATAAGTGTGTGCTGAGATTTCATGCACTCGTAGGTTTTTGGAAGCTTGGCAGGCCCTTTCATGAAAGTGATTCTCGCCAGTCTCCGCTTAGGGCTACATCAACAGCAAACAAACCCATAGAGATAGAACTTGAAACTGCTTTATTGTGTTCAAGTTTCAAAGAGCTAGCACAAACCGTGTTTGATTTAGAGTTCCAAATACATGTATCCCTATAGGAGAAAACAGAGTGAAACCTCAAATGAAACCGGTATTGCCAACGAACGTTTAACCTAGAAGAACGAAATTTGGCGAGCCAAGTGGGATTGGTGTACTGATCATTACCTGAAAGTTTCATCAAGATTGGGTGAAAAAGTGTGTGCTGAGATTTCAGGCAACTCGTAGTTTTTTTGGAAGCTTGGCAGGCCCTTTCCATGAAAGTGATTCTCGCCAGTCTCTGCTTAGGGCTATATCAACAGCAAACACACCATAGAGATAGAACTTGAAACTGCTTTATTGCGTCAAGTTTCAAAGAGCTAGCTCAAACCATGTTTGATTTAGAGTTCCAAATACATGTATCCCTATAGGAGAAAACAGAGTGAAACCTCAAAATGAAACCGGTTACTGCCAACGAACGGGTTTAACACTAGAAGAACGAAATTTGGCGAGCCAAGTGGGATTGGTGTACTGATCATTACCTGAAAGTTTCATCAAGATTGGGTGAAAAAGTGTTTGCTGAGATTTCAGGCAACTCGTAGTTTTTGGAAGCTTGGCAGGCCCTTTCCATGAAAGTGATCTCTCGCCAGTCTCTGCTTAGGGCTACGTCAACAGCAAACAAACCATAGAGATAGAACTTGAAACTGCTTTAATTGTGTCAAGTTTCAAAGAGCTAGCACAAACCGTGTTTGATTTAGAGTTCCAAATACATGTATCCCTATAGGAGAAAACAGAGTGAAACCTCAAAATGAAACCGGTTACTGCCACGAACGGTTTAACCTAGAAGAACGAAATTTGGCGAGCCAAGTGGGATTGGTGTACTGATCATTACCTGAAAGTTTCATCAAGATTGGGTGAAAAAGTGTGTGCTGAGATTTCAGGAAACTCGTAGTTTTTTGGAAGCTTGGAAGGCCCTTTCATGAAAGTGATTCTCGCCAGTCTCTGCTTAGGGCTACATCAACAGCAAACAAACCATAGAGATAGAACTTGAAACTGCTTTATTGTGTCAAGTTTCAAAGAGCTAGCACAAACCGTGTTTTGATTTAGAGTTCCAAATACATGTATCCTATAGGAGAAAACAGAGTGAAACCTCAAAATGAAACCGGTTACTGCCTACGAACAGTTTAACCTAGAAGAACGAAATTTGGCGAGCCAAGTGGGATTGGTGTACTGATCATTACCTGAAAGTTTCATCAAGATTGGGTGAAAAAGTGTGTGCTGAGATTTCAGGCAACTCGTAGTTTTTGGAAGCTTGGCAGGCCCTTTCCATGAAAGTGATTCTCGCCAGTCTCTGCTTAGGGCTACATCAACAGCAAACAAACCATAGAGATAGAACTTGAAACTGCTTTATTGCGTCAAGTTTCAAAGAGCTAGCACAAACCGTGTTTGATTTAGAGTTCCAAATACATGTATCCTATAGGAGAAAACAGAGTGAAACCTCAAAATGAAACCGGTTACTGCCAACGAACGGTTTAACCTAGAAGAACGAAATTTGGCGAGCCAAGTGGGATTGGTGTACTGATCATTACCTGAAAGTTTCAATAAGATTGGGTGAAAAAGTGTGTGCTGAGATTTCAGGCAACTCGTAGTTTTTTGGAAGCTAGGCAGGGCCCTTTCCATGAAAGTGATTCTCGCCAGTCTCTGCTTAGGGCTACATCAACAGCAAACAAACCATAGTGATAGAACTTGAAACTGCTGTATTGTGTCAAGTTTCAAAGAGCTAGCACAAACCGTGTTTGATTTAGAGTTCCAAATACATGTATCCCTATAGGAGAAAACAGAGTGAAACCTCAAAATGAAACCGGTTACTGCCAACGAACGGTTTAACCTAGAAGAACGAAATTGGCGAGCCAAGTGGGATTGGTGTACTGATCATTACCTGAAAGTTTCATCAAGATTGGGTGAAAAAGTGTGTGCTGAGATTTCAGGCACCTCGTAGTTTTTTGGAAGCTTGCAGGGCCCTTTCCATGAAAGTGATTCTCGCCAGTCTCTGCTTAGGGCTACATCAACAGCAAACAAACCATAGAGATAGAACTTGAAACTGCTTTATTGTGTCAAGTTTCAAAGAGCTAGCACAAACCGTGTTTGATTTAGAGTTTCAAATACATCTATCCCTATAGGAGAAAACAGAGTGAAACCTCAAAATGAAACCGGTTACTGCCAACGAACGGTTTAACCTAGAAGAACGAAATTTGGCGAGCCAAGTGGGATTGGTGTACTGATCATTACCTGAAAGTTCATCAAGATTGGGTGAAAAAGTGTGTGCTGAAATTTCAGGCACCTCGTAGTTTTTTGGAAGCTTGGCAGGCCCTTTCCATGAAAGTGATTCTCGCCAGTCTCTGCTTAGGGCTACATCAACAGCAAACAAACCATAGAGATAGAACTTGAAACTGCTTTATTGTGTCAAGTTTCAAAGAGCTAGCACAAACCGTGTTTGATTTAGAGTTTCAAATACATCTATCCCTATAGGAGAAAACAGAGTGAAACCTCAAAATGAAACCGGTTACTGCCAACGAATGGTTTAACCTAGAAGAACGAAATTTGGCGAGCCAAGTGGGATTGGTGTACTGATCATTACCTGAAGTTTCATCAAGATTGGTTGAAAAAGTGTGTGCTGAGATTTCAGGCAACTCGTAGTTTTTGGAAGCTTGGCAGGCCCTTTCCATGAAAGTGATTCTCGCCAGTCTCTGCTTAGGGCTACATCAACAGCAAACAACCATAGAGATAGAACTTGAAACTGCTTTATTGTGTCAAGTTTCAAAGAGCTAGCACAAACCGTGTTTGATTTAGAGTTCCCAATACATGTATCCCATATAGGAGAAAACAGAGTGAAACCTCAAAATGAAACCGGTTACTGCCAACGAACGGTTTAACCTAGAAGAACGAAATTTGGCGAGCCAAGTGGGATTGGTGTACTGATCATTACCTGAAAGTTTCATCAAGATGGGTGAAAAAGTGTGTGCTGAGATTTCAGGCAACTCGTAGATTTTTGGAAGCTTGGCAGGCCCTTTCCATGAAAGTGATTCTCGCCAGTCTCTGCTGAGGGCTACATCAACAGCAAACAAACCATAGAGATAGAACTTGAAACTGCTTTATTGTGTCAAGTTTCAAAGAGCTAGCACAAACCGTGTTTGATTTAGAGTTTCAAATACATGTATCCCTATAGGAGAAAACAGAGTGAAACCTCAAAATGAAACCGGTTACTGCCAACGAACGGTTTAACCTAGAAGAACGAAATTTGGCGAGCCAAGTGGGATTGTGTACTGATCATTACCTGAAAGTTTCATCAAGATTGGGTGAAAAAGTGTGTGCTGAGATTTCAGGCAACTCGTAGTTTTTTGAAGCTTGGCAGGCCCTTTCCATGAAAGTGATTCTCGCCAGTCTCTGCTTAGGGCTACATCAACAGCAAACAAACCATAGAGATAGAACTTGAAACTGCTTTATTGTGTCAAGTTTCAAAGAGCTAGCACAAACCGTGTTGATTTTGAGTTCCAAATACATGGTATCCCTATAGGAGAAAACAGAGTGAAACCTCAAAATGAAACCGGTTACTGCCAACGAACGGTTTAACCTATAAGAAGGAAATTTGGCGAGAAAAGTGGGATTGGTGTACTGATCATTACCTGAAAGTTTCATCAAGATTGGGTGAAAAAGTGTGTGCTGAGATTTCAGGCAACTCGTAGTTTTTGGAAGCTTGGCAGGCCCTTTCCATGAAAGTGATTCTCGCCAGTCTCTGCTTAGGGCTACATCAACAGCAAACAAACCATAGAGATAGATCCTTGAAACTTCTTTATTGTGTCAAGTTTCAAAGAGCTAGCACAAACCGTGTTTGATTTAGAGTTCCAAATACATGTATCCCTATAGGAGAAAACAGAGTGAAACCTCAAAATGAAACCAATTACTGCCAACGAACGTTTAACCTAGAAGAACGAAATTTGGCGAGCCAAGTGGATTGGTGTACTGATCATTACCTGAAAGTTTCATCAATATTGGGTGAAAAAGTGTGTGCTGAGATTTCAGGCAACTTGTGGTTTTTGGAAGCTTGGCAGGCCCTTTCATGAAAGTGATTCTCGCCAGTCTCTGCTTAGGGCTACATCAACAGCAAACAAACCATAGAGATAGAACTTGAAACTGCTTTATTGTGTCAAGTTTCAAAGAGCAGCACAAACCGTGTTTGATTTAGAGTTTCAAATACATGTATCCCTAAAGAAAAAAACAGAGTGAAACCTCAAAATGAAACCGGTTACTGCCAACGAACGGTTAAACCTAGAAGAACGAAATTGGCGAGCCAAGTGGGATTGGTGTACTGATCATTACCTGAAAGTTTCAACAAGATTGAGTGAAAAAGTGGTGCTGAGATTTCAGGAAAACTCGTCAGTTTTTTGGAAGCTTTGCAGCCCTTTCCATGAAATTGATTCTCGCCAGTCTCTGCATTAGGGCTACATCAACAGCAAACAAACCATAGAGATAGAACTTAAAACTTCTTCTTGTGTTCAAGTTTCAAGAGCTAGCACAAACCGTGTTTGATTTAGAGTTCCAAATACATGTATCCCTATAAGGAGAAAACAGAGTGAAACCTCAAAATGAAACCAATTACTGCCAACGAACGGTTTAACCTATAAGAAGGAAATTTGGTGAGCCAAGTGGGATTGGTGTACTAATCATTACCTGAAAGTTTCATCAATATTGGGTGAAAAAGTGTGTGCTGAGATTTCAGGCCACTCGTGGTTTTTTGAAGCTTGGCAGGCCCTTTCCATGAAAGTGATTCTCGCCAGTCTCTGCTTAGGGCTACATCAACAGCAAACAAACCATAGAGAGAGAACTTGAAACTGCTTTATTGTGTCAAGTTTCAAAGAGCTAGCACAAACCGTGTTTGATTTAGAGTTCCAAATACATGTATCCCTATAGGAGAAAACAGAGTGAAACCTCAAAATGAAACCGGTTACTGCCAACGAACGGTTTAACCTAGAAGAACGAAATTTGGCGAGCCAAGTGGGATTGGTGTACTGATCATTACCTGAAAGTTTCATCAAGATTGGCTGAAAAAGTGTGTGCTGAGATTTCAGGCAACTCGTAGATTTTTGGAAGCTTGGCAGGCCCTTTCCATGAAAGTGATTCTCGCCAGTCTCTGCTGAGGGCTACATCAACAGCAAACATACCATAGAGATAGAACTTGAAACTGCTTTATTGTGTCAAGTTTCAAAGAGCTAGCACAAACCGTGTTTGATTTAGAGTTCCAAATACATGTATCCCTATAGGAGAAAACAGAGTGAAACCTCAAAATGAAACCGGTTACTGCCACGAACGGTTTAACCTAGAAGAACGAAATTTGGCGAGCCAAGTGGGATTGGTGTACTGATCATTACCTGAAAGTTTCATCAAGATTGGGTGAAAAAGTGTTTGCTGAGATTTCAGGCAACTCGTAGTTTTTTGGAAGCTTGGCAGGCCCTTTCCATGAAAGTGATTCTCGCCAGTCTCTGCTTAGGGCTACATCAACAGCAAACAAACCATAGAGATAGATCTTGAAACTTCTTTATTGTGTCAAGTTTCAAAGAGCTAGCACAAACCGTGTTTGATTTAGAGTTCCAAATACATGTATCCCTATAGGAGAAAACAGAGTGAAACCTCAAAATGAAACCAATTACTGCCAACGAACGGTTTAACCTAGAAGAACGAAATTTGGCGAGCCAAGTGGGATTGGTGTACTGATCATTACCTGGAAAGTTTCATCAATATTGGGTGAAAAAGTGTGTGCTGAGATTTCAGGCAACTTGTGGTTTTTTGGAAGCTTGGCAGGCCCTTTCCATGAAAGTGATTCTCGCCAGTCTCTGCTTAGGGCTACATCAACAGCAAACAAACCATAGAGATAGAACTTGAAACTGCTTTATTGTGTCAAGTTTCAAAGAGCTAGCACAAACCGTGTTTGATTTAGAGTTTCAAATACATGTATCCCTAAAGAAAAAAAACAGAGTGAAACCTCAAAATGAAACCGGTTACTGCAACGAACGGATTAAACCTAGAAGAACGAAATTTGGCGAGCCAAGTGGATTGGTGTACTGATCATTACCTGAAAGTTTCAAACAAGATTGAGTGAAAAAGTGTGTGCCTGAGATTTCAGGAAACTCGTAGTTTTTTGGAAGCTTTGCAGGCCCTTTCATGAAAGTGATTCTCGCCAGTCTCTGCTTAGGCTACATCAACAGCAAACAAACCATAGAGATAAACTTAAAACTTCTTCTTGTGTCAAGTTTCAAAGAGCTAGCACAAAACCGTGTTTGATTTAGAGTTCCAAATACATGTATCCCTATAGGAGAAAACAGAGGTGGAAACCTCAAAATGAAACCATTTACTGCCAACGAACGGTTTAACCTATTAGAAGGAAATTTGGTGAGCCAAGTGGGATTGGTGTACTAATCATTACCTGAAAGTTTCATCAATATTGGGTGAAAAAGTGTGTGCTGAGATTTCAGGCCACTCGTGGTTTTTTGGAAGCTTGGCAGGCCCTTTCCATGAAAGTGATTCTCGCCAGTCTCTGCTTAGGGCTACATCAACAGCAAACAAACCATAGAGAGAGAACTTGAAACTGCTTTATTGTGTCAAGTTTCAAAGAGCTAGCACAAACCGTGTTTGATTTAGAGTTCCAATACATGTATCCCTATAGGAGAAAACAGAGTGAAACCTCAAAATGAAACCGGTTACTGCCAACGAACGGTTTACCTAGAAGAACGAATTTGGCGAGCCAAGTGATTGGTGTACTGATCATTACCTGAAAGTTTCATCAAGATTGGCTGAAAAAGTGTGTGCTGAGATTTCAGGCAACTCGTAGATTTTTGGAAGCTTGGCAGGCCCTTTCCATGAAAGTGATTCTCGCCAGTCTCTGCTGAGGGCTACATCAACAGCAAACATACCATAGAGATAGAACTTGAAACTGCTTTATTGTGTCAAGTTTCAAAGAGCTAGCACAAACAGTGTTTGATTTAGAGTTCCAAATACATGTATCCCTATAGGAGAAAACAGAGTGAAACCTCAAAATGAAACCGGTTACTGCCAACGAACGGTTTAACCTAGAAGAACGAAATTTGGCGAGCCAAGTGGATTGGTGTACTGATCATTACCTGAAAGTTTCATCAAGATTGGGTGAAAAAGTGTTTGCTGAGATTTCAGGCAACTCGTAGTTTTTTGGAAGCTTGGCAGGCCCTTTCCATGAAAGTGATTTCTCGCCATTCTCTGCTTAGGGCTACATCAACAGCAAACAAACCATAGAGATAGAACTTGAAACTGCTTTATTGTGTCAAGTTTCAAAGAGCTAGCACAAACCGTGTTTGATTTAGAGTTTCAAATACATGTATCCCTATAGGAGAAACAGAGTGAAACCTCAAAATGAAACCGGTTACTGCCAACGAACGGTTTAACCTAGAAGAACGAAATTTGGCGAGCCAAGTGGGATTGGTGTACTGATCATTACCTGAAAGTATCAACAAGATTGGGTGAAAAAGTGTGTGCTGAGATTCAGGCAACTCGTACTTTTTTGGAAGCTTGGGCAGGCCCTTTCCATGAAAGTGATTCTCGCCAGTCTCTGCTTAGGCTACATCAACAGCAAACAAACCATAGAGATAGAACTTGAAACTGCTTTATTGTGTCAAGTTTCAAAGAGCTAGCACAAACCGTGTTTGATTTAGAGTTCCAAATACATGTATCCCTAAAGGAGAAAACAGAGTGAAACCTCAAAATGAAACCGGTTACTGCCAACGAACGGTTTAACCTAGAAGAACGAAATTTGGCGAGCCAAGTGGGATTGGTGTACTGATCCATTACCTGAAAGTTTCATCAAGATTGGGTGAAAAAGTGTTTGCTGAGATTTCACGCAACTCGTCAGTTTTTTGGAAGCTTGGCAGGCCCCTTTTTATTAAGTGATTCTCGCCGGTCTCTTTTTAGGGCTACATCAAAAGCAAACAAACCATAGAGATAGAACTTGAAACTGCTTTATTGTGTCAAGTTTCAAAGAGCTAGCACAAACCGTGTTTGATTTAGAGTTCCAAATACATGTATCCCTATAGGAGAAAACAGAGTGAAACCTCAAAATGAAACCGGTTACTGCCAACGAACGGTTTACCTAGAAAAACGAAATTTGGCGAGCCAAGTGGGATTGGTGTACTGATTATTACCTGAAAGTTTCATCAAGATTGGGTAAAAGGTGTGTGCTGAGATTTCAGCAACTCGTAGTTTTTTGGAAGCTTGGCAGGCCCTTTCCATGAAAGTGATTCTCGCCAGTCTCTGCTTAGGGCTACATCAACAGCAAACAAACCATAGAGATAGAACTTGAAACTGCTTTATTGTGCAAGATTCAAAGAGCTAGCACAAACCGTGTTTGATATAGAGTTCCAAATACATGTATCCCTATAGGAGAAAACAGAGTGAAACCTCAAAATGAAACCGGTTACTGCCAACGAATGGTAAAACCTAGAAGAACGAAATTTGGCGAGCCAAGTGGGATTGGTGTACTGATCATTACCTGAAAGTTTCATCAAGATTGGGTGAAAAGTGTGTGCTGAGATTTCAGGGGAACTCCTAGTTTTTTGGAAGCTTGGCAGGCCCTTTCCAGGAAAGTGATTCTCCAGTCTCTGTTTAGGGCTACATCACAGCAAACAAACCATAGAGATAGAACTTGAAACTGCTTTATTGTGTCAAGTTTCAAAGAGCTAGCACAAACCGTGTTTGATTTAGAGTTCCAAATACATGTATCCCTGTAGGGAGAAAACAGAGTGAAACCTCAAAATGAAACCGGTTACTGCCAACGAACCGTTTAACCTAGAAGAACGAAATTCTGGCGAGC